>NC_036850.1:22130453-22131894 GCF_002910315.2 Salvelinus sp. IW2-2015 | reverse complement strand
GCCTCTCTCTGACTCTCTAGAACCCAGCTTACAGTATCCAGGGGCTGAGTCAGTGAAAGGTAAAGGGTAGTGAGGTGCATCTCTTTAATGGAACCCATCTACTGAGCATCTGCTCTCTGTGCCCTTCCTCTGCCTCTCTCTGACTCTCTAGAACCCAGCTTACAGTATCCAGGGGCTGAGTCAGTGAAAGGTAAAGGGTAGTGAGGTGCATCTCTTTAATGGAACCCATCTACTGAGCATCTGCTCTCTGTGCCCTTCCTCTCCCCCTCTAGCTCAGGAGGCTGAGGGGACTTACAGCCCGCTGAAGTTAGAACAGTTGAAGCCATCTTAGAAACAGCTGGTTACATAGGACTGTTTAATGATATAATCTTTACTGTTGATAACAAAATAGCATTCTTGAGTGAAAAATCTGATATTCCTAGCCCAGTATTATGGTGAGGTCTATTTGTCTCTAAGTTCAGACATCAGTTTATTGTAGCACATCCTTGTCTAGTCTACTTCATCTCTGCCTATTCTTCCCCCAACAGAGTCAACCATGCTAATGGCTTCCCCTGCCTGGTATTGTACCAAAGGAAGAATACAAGTAGGATTTCTGTTGATAGTGTAACGATTCTTCATTATACTTGAAAAAAATTTGCACAGAGCCTGCAGTAGGGTTCAATTTATCTCATCACATTAATAGAAATTGCTTTAAATATGTTTTTTTTTATCAGGTAATCAAAAGAGACACCTCTCCTGAACTTCTCTGCTATAATGAAAAATAATATGCACAGACAGCCAAGGACGCACACACGCGCGGGCACACACGCACACACGCACACACGCACACACGCACACACACACACCTGAAGTTCTCTTGGCCAGAGAGAGGCTAGGGAAAGGTCTCTCCAGTGAGTGAGTCCCATCACCTGGCCTGCATGAAGGTAGGCAGCACAGTGACAGAACAACTCACTGTCAAGCTACCACAAGTGATGTCCTCATGGGACAGTGGAGAGACTACTGTGTGTGTATGTGTCTGCGCTTGTGTGTGTTTGTGTGTGTGTATGGGTGTGTATGTGTGTGTGTATGGGTGGGTGTATGTGTGTGTGCGCGTGCACGCGCTTGTATGTGTGTGTGTATGTGTGTGCATGTTTGTGTGTGTGTTACTGAGGTAACTGTGTGGAAATCTCAGGAAGACCAGCCAGGCAAAAAGAAAGACACCCAGCCATATACAATAGTGAGCACCAGTCTCTTAGTCATTTCAATACACAGTGACCCTGAAAAGCAACACAAGCTGTGCATTGAAACTAACTGACTGGGCATTCTAAGAGAAAACGAGAATAACTAACTGACTGGGCATTCTAACAGAGAACAAGAAGAACTAACTGACTGGGCATTCTAACAGAGAACAAGAAGAACTATCTGACTGGGCATTCTAAGAGAGAACAAGAAGAACTAACTG
>NC_036850.1:22110268-22130353 GCF_002910315.2 Salvelinus sp. IW2-2015 | reverse complement strand
TGAATGAGTAATGATTTGATATTGTAGCTTTAAATATCCACTGTGTGATGGGAATGGAGCTCTTCCTCAGCTGAGTGAATAGAGCACCATCCTAACTGCCTTCTTTCCAACTTGTTCTCCCCATGTCTCTCAGGGGCCATCACAGAGTAATTGCTGTATTACAGTGGAGTTTGGGCTCATCTATAAATGATCAGGGCTCTATAATAATCCTCTGACCTGGGTTCATCTGAATGCTCACACACAGAGCACCAAACACACACATTCTATTTATTTATATAAATAAATAAGAGAGAGAGAGAGCGAGAGAGAGCGAGAGAGACAAAGCAAGCAACTGAGCCAGATATTGATCTGAGGTCAGTCTAATTATTCCTGTGGTGATATCTCTCTGGTGCTCATCATGCTAAACCAACCAGCCTGCTCCACTCTGCTTTGCTCGGAGAGGATTAACAAGAGGCGACGCATACATTAGACGGCAAAAAGGAGAACAGAAATTCAGCAGAGCAGATACTTAGACAGTACAGGGCAAATCAAACACCTTAGAAATTATAGCAGTGCAATTTCCAATTTGTGCATTAGTTAATAAACATAATACCAGTGAGTTCAAAAAGACATGTCAAAGTCAAATGAATCCAAGAATCCAAAGAATGACTTTGAAAGACTGATCTTAGATATTGCTGTGTTTTCTATACCCACTCCTGGCTAACATATATCCATGTAGACCCTGCAGTTGGCTGGGGATACGATTGATGTACTAAAAGATTCAATTAAGAAAGGGAGCTTTGGAAATGGTTTGATGTGTCAGTGTCGGAGGGATAGATACTGTTAATCATGATGCCGACTTCTCCGGACACACAAACGTGGCTGATTTAAATGGGATTTATTTGGGAGAGAATGGCAGGTCCCGTTGCCGAGAGACACGTTGCCGTGGACACTGTGGTCGTCCCAATGAGAGATAAGAGCTTAAGCTGCATATCAAAGGGTGTGCATGTAGAGAGCGTGGCATGGCGGGCAGCTGTTGCCAGCCAGATTTGGGAGCCCACCGAGGCTCCATGGGGTGGGATGGAAAGGATCCCCCCCCCCCTTCCCCTCTCCCCTGTCCTCTGACTCCCTCATCCCCACATGTTCCCACATACAGCCACATCAAACAAACACATACATGGCACATCAAAACACACACAAGCGGATAAAACAGCCCGAAAAAAATCTAAATGCACAAACACCACAATGAGGAAATGTATGCATAAAAAACACCACGGGCAGAGGTCCTGCAGAAACAGATTCCAAGACACACAGATAGACGACCTGCAGTGTTTTAGATCACACACACACTCCCTCCCTCATCCATATACGTCCAACACAAATACGCACAGCACAAAGCCACACAAAGAGGAGTCAGCAGACGTATTTTAGGGAACAGGTTCATACTTTAATGAAAGGGTATCTCCCTTGGCACAGTTCTGCTATCAAATAAATAAAGCAATTAATCAAAAACCGTCTATATAAACTAAACAAAGTCATGAAAAAGCCATTAGTGAAAAGAGAGAAAGGGTCTGGTCTGCTATTGAGGAACTGAACAGCAAGTGCTAGACATGTTTCATTTACAACAATCACCAAGAAGAAGTGAAGGAAGTGCGAGAAAGAGACAACTATCCTTCCCTGCTAGCACTGATCGGCACAGCGGATACTGTAGAGAAGTGACAAAATAGTAGGCAAGTGTGATAGCTTGGCAAAAATACTGTATATTTGCTCAGTCATTCAATTATTATAAATACGTTTATTCCTTCTACACGATACTGGTATAACCTTTCTGCAGTCCATATACTATTTACATTAGTTTAACATGTAGATACATTCATTTTACAAAACATAACTTAGTGGTGGAATACAGTGAGAAAATTTAATTCAGTTTTGTCTGTAAATACCGAAATTGAAATAATTTACAGATGGAGAAGATACAGTGGAGCATTCTGGAGCAGAACTTTAGATGCCGGTGAAGCTGGAGTGTCCCTTTAAAGAGGCACAGTGCACTACTTTTGACCAGAAACCCTGGGCCCTGGTCAAAAGTTGTACATCATATAGGGAATAGGGCTGCATTTCAAACGCACCACAGAGATATCTGTTCCAGTGGCTGCCCCACTAATACCACAGTACTCTAGAGGCACATGGCACCATTCATCTAGTGTCTGTAGTGTTGGGGGAAGATGGTGGAGGGATTGTAAGTTTAACTGAGGATGAGAACCCAAGCAGATCCCTGCCTATTAGCCATGGTGTCTGTCTGAGGGGATCACTACAGACACCTTCACACACACACACACACACGCCTAATGAGGACCACCATGAAGGGAGACGCGGGCCCTCTGCCTCTCTCTGGCTTGATATAGTCCCCAATGCAGCACAAGCCATTTCCACCTTAAGCATGTCTATCCTATGGGCATGTGCTAGTATCAACACCTGTACTGTTTAGCTGTGGTGTTGCCGTGGTGTGAAGACTACAACATGAGTTATAGTATTGCGATGGGCCCTGTCAGATGGGGTGCTGCCATGCTAATCCAGACAGATGCTAGCGCCAAGCAGATCGCAGACCGGCAGCGTTCTAGGGGAGAGAGGGGCTGTGGAATGGGGTGCAGCTGCGTTCCCCTTGGGGGTGGCTGAGGTGGGTGACTGTGTCCTGTGGTGAGGCCARCCTGACTGGTGCCTCTGCTAATGCACAGCCTGCAGCTGTGTGAGGGAGCGCAGCACTGGAGCTCAGGACAAGCCTGGAATGTACCAGATTCCCTCAACTGACCCAAAACACATACTAACGGAAACTTGAAGTAAAAGCTCTAAACCTATACATGACCCAGAGTGGAAAGTTGGCTTTGATGTCCACACACCTGGTGTGAGGTTTAACACGCCTGTAGGGGCATTCGTGAACTCTTCACACCTGCTAAAAACGCATAGCCAGTAGCGAGGTATATTAGCTCATACTGACTACCAATGTTCCCTCTAAGATGCGCGAGAGACCAGGACTGCCATGCAGAAGAAATATCAGCCCGCAAAGAGAAGCAAACTTTCTAGAGTTTTCCCCATTAGTTAACACGATCAACATTTCCCTTTACTGTGGGAATTGTGATCCAATCAATGCAATATTAGCCACTTTCAATGCAACATACCGAAACAAAACCATGCAAGAGATTTGTTGTAGGAAGAACGCATCGGAGTAGAATTGTATTGCATTGACAAGCACAACATAGGCCGTACTCTACACAGACCAGTGGACCATAACCAATCAGAGCTGCAGTAGGCCTATATGCAAATAGACCATTGCCATATATGGATCTGTGCCATTCACTTTGAACTGTTTATACAGCATGAGTGGTGGTGAGTAGATGAGTTTGTTTTGGGATCAAAGCCAGAGCTACATGTAGCGACATGTGTACCTGTGTTCATATCATTCGCTAGTTAGTCAGTTATTAGCCCAGTTATAGATCATTTGTAGTCAGCAATGGGGGAGTAATTGCTTCCTACAAGAGCACAAAACGTGTGCATTTCTAGACATCTTTGAAAAGCAAGTCAGGTAAATTGTATATTTATCTTAAAGGGGCAGTGTAGCCAATAGGCAGAGGGTAGAATATTTTGCCTGATTCTCTGTAATAATGGTATGTGAATAATGATGCTTTTCATTTTATAAAGTGGATTCTTGCATCAAACACAACATTTTCAATCACCTCCTTGTCTGAAGGACAAGTGGATAAACAGGTTATTGTCAAGCCCTGCATGTACTTTTCAAAAGTCTCATAGAATGTAGGCCTACATTGAACACCACACATTGTCTGCTACTGTAGGCTGAACGATAGAACAGCTATTCCATGTTAACATATTATGGCATGAATTGTCTCCATTGTTTTTGATGGTTGGCCAGTCAAGAAGGCCTACATTATTATCAAATAGCCACAGTAGCCTACTTGACCACTGTTAAAGGTGTACCCTAGCGGGTACAGCCTCAGTGTTCACATTAAACGCACTTCGTAAGTTGCACCGAATTTTCACAATGTTCAAGTTTGCACTCAGCAGACCTAAAATTTGCTCAGTGATGAAAAAAAATAGAGGGAACATTGCTGATTACAGTATTATCCTCTTTACCCTGACCAGATGATACTCGGTCAGGAGCTCCTGGACCCAGATGCAGGCATACCGTAGTGAACTGTCCTAAACAGTGGTGGTTGTAAGGGCTCTGATGGTTCACCTAGGGTGGGAGAAGATCTGAGAGGTCCTGTGTGGTTGGAGCTGCCTGCCCGACAGCAGGCCTTCAGCAGGGTGAGTTATGGTCCTGGTGGAGCCTGCGGGCAGGGCCTGGTGTCACCTAGCACCAGAGGAATGAGACAGACAGCTGAGAGCCTCCACCCCGGGTCCAGCCAGCGTCATAAAGAGAAGCCTTGTTGCCTGAGTGCTGGGGACACATGGCGGCCTGGTGAAACAGGTGCTGACAGCTGGGGACAGGGGGATGCCTCATGAGGGGACAGCGGTTAGGGTCATGTGTTATGATCAGACCTGGAGGATCATGGGACTGCTGTGGATTGTCAACCACCACATACTTATTGAGAAAGAGCCTTACTGTGAACTGCTAACCACAACGATTAGACAGACACTGTTCAGAAGGCAGAGATGTACTTGAGAAGGTGTACACTGACCATTTGTGTGAAAGAACTGTGTGTGGTGATATTAGGTGGTGATATTAGAGGGAGTCAGAGTTGTATCTTTGATGGTCTAAATTGTATACATAGTGGTCTTTCAAGAGGGTACATCGGGAAAATGGAGTTGAGTGAGAAATAAATGTAGATTGTTGATACAAACGTTACATTATAAATAAAGCGTATAATGTTGATAATATATGTACATACAATATGTAGGTAAAACATGTAGGAACGTTTCAACACTATATTACTGCAGATTGTRTCATCYTTAAAAAATAGAACAAAATGTAACTGAAAAATAGCATCTGATTAATAACAATAATAATAACACCAACAATTCCATTAATAACACTAGAGGTAGCAGCTGATTACAGTCTTCTATTCTCACTGAACATTTCAACATYGTTCTCTCAGGGAGGGTMCTGTATTGCATGTGAGATTCAGGAGCTGGATGATCTTGTCTTCATCATATCCAGCCGATGCCTGTCAGTCCTCTGTTCTGACAGCCCAAAGTGTCTCCAATGCAACTGCACCCACAAGTGCTTTTCAAGTGGTTTTCAGTGGCGACAGGGGTGTCACAGCAGACAGGTAATACATGCACACAGACACCATACACCCAGACACCATACACCACACACTCATATGAACCAATGCACACATGCTCACACACACACACACACACACACACACACATTGTATATTCATACACACAAATGTACACATTTTTCTCTTTCGCACGCACACACACTCACTCTCTCGCTCTCTCTCGAACACAAACTCACTGGACACTGAGCATCATATATTTTATCTTTTTACATCAGTCTTTCCATCCAAACCAGCCCTTCACCGCCGATTCCCCTTCCCCAAAACATAGAGGTCTGTGAGGATGGCAGTGCCAGTATGGCTTCGTGAAGTCAGCTAGTCCATCAGAGTAAAGGGTTTCAGAGAACCAGACAGACAGAGAGGGATGAGAGGACTCCTCTGAAAGATTACAGCCAAGTCTCTTATCTCCTTCTGTTCCTCTCAGGCTCCCCTGTTACATCCCTCTGCCCTGTCCTGCTCCTGGTTCCTGGCACGCCTGAAGACCAAGACACTGTCCCGCTGCCTCACAGGGACTCTTCATGCCTGGACAACCCCATAATAACCCTCTCACCCTGCACCTCTCCCTGTCTGTCCAACTCCTCTTGATGTCCTGTCCTCTTAGTCCACGGGGCCATGCAAGACCCAACTCCCCCTGACAGTGACAAAGTTCTGGCTGTGCTGTTGCTGTGCTGTGTGGGAGGGGCCTGTCTGTCTGTAGAGTCTACTGGCCTGGCAGTGGAGCCAGGTTGAGGTGGGGCTGTGAGAAGGTGCTCTGGGGCCGGGGGCAGCAGGGCAGGGAGCTGGCTGGCTGGCTGSCTCAGGACTGGTAGAAGTGGTGGTAGTGGTGGTGGTGTTCATGGTGGTGATGATGCTCGTGCCTTTGAACCATCTGGGCCAGCCCTCCTTCATAGAGCAGCACACTGGGTAGGACCCTCACCTGCTCCTTCTCCACCACAGGCCCCACTGGAGCCCCCTGGGCTTGGTACTGCTGCTGGCCCTCCTTGGCCCTCTGCTTGTGCCTGCGGTAGGGGGCTGAGGACTGGTGGGGGGGGGCCTGGCTGGGTAGGGCCGGGGGAGGTGGGGCCCCTCTGCTCCTCATCACCCTGCCCGTGGTGGTCTGTGTGGGGTGCGTCCGGCTGTGGGTCTTGGGGGAGCGCAGGGCGTGTTTACCTGAGTCTTTACTCGGTCGTGGGGGACAAAGGGTGTCAGGGCCTGGGGYGGYRCTGCTCTCCATGGCCACCTGTGAKCGAYGGTGGTGGGAGTAGGTGTGGCCGTTCTCTGGTTCATGAGAGCGAGACCTGGTCTGGTTCGATGGTCGGGTCTGTGGCTCTGCTTTCACAGGCTCTGTGGTGGGGGCTGGAGRGGGGAGAAATACAGGTCAGGATAAATAACCCATGATGGGTCAATTGATACATCACTAACTTCATTGAAAGACTGAGAACTCATAAACGTTAATATTACTAGTTCCAATACTATTTTAATGCCTTTTTCCATTTTTTCTGCTTTCTTTTTTTCACGGGACAAAGAGTCTTTTTCTGCTTTGAACTAGAGGGTGTCACACTACAAAAATCCTCCCGTCAACACAGACATTTAAACAAAAGCAGACCCATATTAAACAGAATTTAATTCACTTCATGATGAGACCTGGCCCCTGAAGACATATCGTATTGTGCCCTGGTGGGTCCAGATGTTTTACTGGCCAGACCTACATGCCTGCCTCCAAGCAGGTGCTGGGGTAATGAAGGCCTCTCTTTATCTGGACACAGCTTCAAAGTACCCGGGTGCTGTGATCGGTCAGTGCCTCTAGTCTCCAATCTCTCCACCATCGCCCCCGGCTCTAGCCCCCCTCAATCTTCTGGCTTTCTACCCCCCCGGACCAGCCCACCTGGGCCAGCTCACCTGCTCCAAAGCGGGATGTGTAATTCTCGATGCCGGCCAGGTCTAGGTAGTGGTTCCTGCGCTCCAGGTTCTCATCCACACAGTGGCGCTGGCAGCCCCGACTCTGACCCTGCTGGGTCAGAACCTGGTGCTGGATAGTGTGGTGGTCACTGTGATGGCGCCTGGAGGGGAGAGAGATGAGACTTTACAACAGCTTGAAGCAGTTTTTTAGCTCTCTAAGATGCATTGCAAAACATACATTCTGTCGGTGTCAAAATCAAGATTGTTATTAGTGTCAAAGATGTACAGATGTACATTATTGTCTTGTAAAACCTTGATGCAGGCTGTAGAACATATGTTACCTGAGGAGGGCTCGAGACTTCTTCTCTGCACTTTTAAGGTCTTCAATGCACTTGTCAGTCTTGGTTCTGGGGTGGGGCATGTCTGTGAGAGAGCAGGACATTATCAAAAAGAGCAGCCACACACACACACACAATTTCTCTCAGAAGAAAGAAACCTTTGTTCACTGCCTTTTACTTTGAAGATCTATAAAATACAAAAAACAACAATGCTTCATTTATTTACTCCAGGTCTCATATAAGACACAAAGAAAAAATATATACAGTACCAGTCAAAAGTTTGGATACACCTACTCATTCAAGGGTTTTTCTTTATTTGTACTATTTTCTACATTGTAGAATAATAGTGAAGACATTAAAACTATGAAATAACACATATGGAATCATGTAGTAACCAAAAAATGTGTTAAACAAATTTAAATATATTTGAGATTCTTCAAAGTGGCAACCTTTTTCTTTGATGACAGCTTTGCAGATCCCTGGCATTCTCTCAACCAGCTTCACCTGGAATGTTTTTCCAACAGTCTTGAAGGAGTTCCAGCATATGCTAAGCACTTGTTGGCTGCCTTTCCTTCACTCTGCACTCTGTCCAACTCATCCCAAACCATCTCAATTGGGTTGAGGTCTGGTGATTGTGGAGGCCAGGTCATCTGATGCAGCACTCCATCACTCTTCTTCTTGGACAAATAGCCCTTACATAGCCTGGAGGTGTGTTGGGTCATTGTCCTGTTGAAAAACAAATGATAGTCCCACTAAGCGCAAACCAGATGGGATTGTGTAATGCTACAGAATACTGTGGTAGCTATGCTGGTTAAGTGTGCCTTGCATTCAAAATAAATCACAGACAGTGTCACCAACATAGCACCCCCACACATCTTCCTCCATGCTTCACGGTGGGAACCACACATGCAGAGATCATCTGTTCACTCTGCATCTCACAAACAGACAGCGGTTGGAACCAAAAATCTCAAATTTGGACTCATCAGACCAAAGGACAGGTTCCCACCAGTCTAATGTCAATTGCTCGTTTTTCTTGGCCCAAGCAAGTCTCTTCTTATTGGTGTCCTTTAGTAGTGGTTTCTTTGCAACAATTCAACCATGAAGGCCTGATTCACGCAGTCTCCTCTGAACAGTTGATGTTGAGATGTGTCTGTTACTTTAACTCTTTCTGAGGCTGTTAACTCTAATGAACTTATCCTCTGCAGAAGAGGTAACTCTGGGTTTTCCTTTCCTGTGGCGGTCCTCATGAGAGCCAGTTTCATCATAGCGCTTGATGTTTTTTGCGCCTGCACTTAAAGAAACTTTCAAAGTTCTTGACATTTTCCCGGGTTGACTGACCATGTCTTAAAGTAATGATGGACTGTCGTTTCTCTTTGCTTATTTGAGCTGTTCTTGCCATAATATGGACTTGGTCTTGTACCAAATAGGGCTATCTTCTGCATACCACCCCTACCTTGTCACAACACAACTGATTGGCTCAAACACATTACGAAGGAAAGAAATTCCACAAATGTACTTTTAACAAGGCACACCTGTTAATTGAAAAGCATTCCAGGTGACTACCACATGAAGCTGGTTGAGAGAATGTGCAAAGCTGTCATCAAGGCAAAGGGTGGCTATTTGAAGAATCTCAAATATAAACTATATTTTGATTTGTTTAACACTTCTTTGGTGACTACATGATTCCATATGTGTTATTTCATAGTTTTGATGTCTTCACTATGATTCTACAATGTAGAAATAGTAAAAATAAAGGAAAACCCTGGAATGAGTAGTTGTGTTCAAACTTTTGACTGGTACTGTATATATAACCCAGAGTTTATTAATGAAGTGAGATATGTTGTGGTTTGAAATTAGCATGAAGACAGACAGTTAATGGTTCGTTTTCAAAGCCTGCTTCTTTTGAATCGCTTGACGTTATAAATAGCCCCAACAACAGATAAACAAACAGGGCATCATATTTTATAGCAATTTTTTATTTATTCTCAATACTTGTTTACCAAGTCGTCAGTTAGAAAAGTTACATTGAATGTAGCTATATTTTACCGACAGCTCTGAGAAGTKGGGGGTGAGGGAGAAGAAGAAACACTTTGGAGAAAAATAAAATGGTTGTGGATATCAAAMGGAGTTGGTGCATCTCTTAAGGTTTCTTTCAGAGTATTTGAAGGCACTGGGGGGTTCTCAGCTCTGTCACTACTCCCATCATTAAAAATGAACCCCATTGTGCCGGAGAGATAGGCAGAGAGTGAGAGAGAGAGGAGTCTGACATGCCTGAAGCAGGTGCCTTTCCGCATGACAACAAACAAGACTCTGGATGTGCTGACAGCAGAACAGTCAAGTAGGGGAGCCCAAAGAACACCGCTCTCTCTCCTCCCCCCTCTATCTCCCCCTTCTGGTCCCCTGTCTCCCCATCCTCCCTCCCTCCCAGCCCTGTGATCCTCTCCCAGCCTGGTGGTTACCTGCGGGGTCCTGAGTGCAGCTCCGCCAGCGCTGGCTGGAGTCGGGGGCCACGGAGAGCTTGACCCGCAGTGTCTTGCTGCTGCTGGGGGAATGGTTGACCGACGTGTCCACCACCTCATAGATGGTGTGGAGCAGGCTGGTGATGTCCTGAGGGGGGAGGAGAAAAAAAAGAGAGAAAGAGAGAGAGAAAGAGAAAGAGAGAGAGAGAGAGAGGGTCTGAGTTAGTGCACAGCCGACAACTCAGTTACTGTAGTCTGTCTAGCATGTTACAGGCAAACAGGAGATGAAGAGAAGAACATGCAGAGTTGTCAGTTTTATTTCAGTGTTCTCCCTGTAAAGTGATCAGGCAGGGAGTACAAAGAGGGAGTACAAAGATGGGATAAATGCATGACAAGATATGTCTGGGAGRTGGGAGGAGAAGTGCTAAAAGATTAACTAATGCACAACCCACTCTATAGCAGCTCTGCTCTTAATAGATAGAGCCTTCATTACCCTTTCTCTCTGTAGGCTTCTTATGGTGGTTAGTGTAACTTTGGAAGTAGTTCAATTAAGAGCTTTTAAAAGTATTCTTCCTCTCAATATCTCTCTCTTTCTCACTCTTTGAATGAGTCGAGTAGCTGAGGGCCATAGCACAGACCTTTGCCTCAGAGCTAAGAGTCAGACATAGACAGAATAAGAAAGAGAGAACATAAGAGGGAAAATCCTGTAGGATGGGATTCCTGTAGAAAGGCCGAATAACAGCCACACAAAGTCAGTGAGCACAGAGCAGACATCTGAAATCTGTACTCGCTTAAGTCTTTAAAAGCCTGTTCAGGAAGAGAGCAACATGAACATCCACAGATGGATCAATAGCATAGTATGTTTAATTATACATATTTCAAGTCTTGTTAGCATTTTCCCTCTGAAKGTAATTACTGCATTTCTACTAATGTTCCCTGGACCGCCACTGCCAAGAAAAGGGGCTTACAAAACCACTCAGAAATTGGGACCTTTTGGGCCTGTTAGCCTAGCTTCTGCTCTCACTCCTCTAAAACGTCCAAATGCCTGCATTCCTATTGCCTTGCCTCTCTCTGAATGCAACATAAAGGCCTATTATGAGCTCTTTGGGGACTGGTACCAGATACCGTTTCAAACACTAAGACGCAAAAAAGCCTCCTATGTCATTTTTAGTTTCCATTTTTTCATACGTCTSAAGAAATAAAGAAAGGGAGCTGGAGAAGAAAGCTATTTCCTTCTTCTTCTTCTTTTTGTGTGAGCTGCCGCCTGATGTGCCGCGGGGCCATGGGCGATGCCAAAGAAACTGGAGATCCAACCATCCCACCACACAGAGGACAGCTTCAGTCTCTTCACACCGTTTCAACTCAGCTCTCCAAAAATACAGGCCTCTCTGACTGCACTGCTCAGATCTTTACAAGGCAGCAGCCCGCCACTAGGTATCTATCGCTGGRAAGGAAAAWGTCTCTTTGGTTCCTAGTGGCTGTATTATTGAAATGGATGAATGTAACTTCATCKGATTGTGTCTCACTTAGTCTATGTATGTGTATGTGTGTATTAGATTGAAAGAGGAAAAGATCATGAGCGGGTAAAGAAAAGGAAAGTGCCCTGTTATGTGTTAGAGTATGTTTGAATATAAAATATGTTTGAACCCTTACCTCYCTGGTGACCTTGCCATTGTTGTCAAAATCATACAGCGTGAACGTCCACTCCTGTCTGTTGTCTTCCTCTACAGAGACGGCACACTCAAGCTCCTGAAACGAATCGCATTGCAATATAAGTATCAATACATTCACGACTGTGTGCAAGATGTGCCTTCATTCCATCCCTGAAAGAGTATTATATTGTCGCTCTAGTTTTTCCCAGAAGCACTAATAAATGGKCCATGTTGGTGGTTCACAGTTYAACTTCACACTCACTTCAAACTGGAGCTGTTTCTGTGTGCCTGTGGGCGCCTGGCTCGCTCTCCCCTGCATCTTCTCCTCCACACAGCAACTGTCCACCGTCTTCTCCGGGGGCAGAGCCACTGTAAGAACACACACGCAACCAAATGATCAAATACAAGTTTACTGGTCGCGTACACAGTTTAGCAGATGTAGCAGGTGCAGCGAAATGCTAATGTTACTAGCTCCTAACAATGCAGTAAAATGTCAAATAAAATGTAAGGAAAGAAAATACAAAAAAGACAAGAAATCAATAACGGCGGGACGAATCTGATTAACAACCCAAATAGCACTGTAGCAGTAATCAAATGCCAAACTATATGTATGTACACCGGGAGAATGTACACAAGATCAACTAAGAATGATATGTATAGCAGTAGATATGTACAGCAGTAGATATGTACAGCAGTAGATATATTACAGTAAGCTACGTCAAGAATCAAGTGTATAAATAAGCATAAGGCACAGACACAAAATACTTCGGGGCTTGGATGCAAATCATTGCCATGGGAAAGTGCTAGCATAGCCCCAGGAATGGGAGAGGAGGTGGATGAATAGAACATGGAACTGAACAGACATAACATGCCCTACATGCCAAGAACAGGACATGATGCTACTGTATAATGTGGCTTAAGATACTACATTCTAAAGTGGGAACATCATCTGATCTGAACATCAAAGAACCCCATGGGAGCCCTGCCTCGGTCTCTGTGCCCACTGTAGCTGAGCTCATAATGCTGGATGTTTCACTGAGTATTATAGCTTCCAGACATATAGCTCAGACACACAGCSCCCATAGGGAGGCCTCACCTCGTCTGTCACACACACATCCTATTCCACCGCTACGCACATCCTCATCAACAGTAGGCCCCAACTACAGTATCAAACCCTTATAGTGTGTCAGCCCACCAACATMTCMTACTGTAACATGTCACAGTCCTTTCATATCCTCTCATCACATCCTAATCCAACTAAAACCTCTGAGATGTTTCAGACCTGGGTACTACAAATGAAAGAGAGACTGATAGGCCACGGGCAGAGGCCATGAATACACAGTCACTCCATGGGTCCAAGTAGTGCACTATTTACAGAATAGGGTGGCATTTCATTGGGACGCAGTTGGTGGCCATTTGGTTTTGCTCCTGCCCGACCAATCAGGAGATGGCTGGGTTACTGCGCATGCACACACACACACACACACACACACACACACACACACACACACCTCCCCCCCAACCCCATGTTGCACTTTGAAGTTCCATTCTCAAACCTTTTGGCCGAGGATCAGACCAGCCGGCTGTAAAACAGAATCACTAATTAATTAAGCCAAGTCAAATCTGAAACAGCATTTGTTGTGGTCGCCAAAGGAGCAGACAGACACAACAGCCTCGTTCTCTTTCCTCCGTATCCAAGCAGATCAAAGAGAGAGGAACATGTCTGTCCCGTCTCCCGTCCCCTCGGCTGCAGGCACAATGAAAGGCAGCGTCCTGGGGAGCAAAAACTTTTTGAAGGTGGAAAATTGAACCCTGTCTTTTGATCATCACAGATGCTCAAAGGTACCATTGTACCATGCGAGGGGGCAAATCTGTTGGGTAACAAGCCCAATGTGGAGATGGTGATGCTCATCTCCAGGCTAATGAAAAGACCCAGAGGAATACTGTAGGCTATGTCCCAGAGGGCACCCTATTCCCTATGTAGACATAATCTGCTATCTCCCTCTCAGACTGACCCCCTCATCACTGAAATACAGTCGGCCTGCTCTTTATGAGTGGAACTAAATGCTGCCAGAGGATTGGCTGGTGATCTGATGGGAGTGGAGGAGGTACTGGGCTGGGACTCTCACAATGCCATCATGCCTGATCCAACAGCCCTGCCATTACACACACAAGACCGCTGTCACACACTCTCAGACCATCCACACAGAAGTGAAAGCTGAGAGTCAAGCAAGTGTGACCAGACACAGAGATACAGGTTTATACAGCTGTTTGGGATTTCTAAGCCTCAGTTAATGGCCTTGTGAAAACTACATTTGAAAAGGCACAGAGGATGTAATTGCAAGATCCAAAGAGTCAAAACACACTACCATCTTGGATCCCTTTTGCTTCATCCCTCTTTGCAATTTTGCCAGCAAGTTCAAACTTTCTTTGAAAATGCTTACTGAAAACCTGAGGAAAGACAAGCTTTCATATGTGCTTTGGCCTAACGATCATCTGTAACCTCTCTCTGGCTCTCTATGTCTGTCCACTTTCATTCCTGGGATATAAAGAATCAAAAAGCCGGAATGCTCCATAACGGCTTTCATTCAAGTTTAAATGTGATTTAAGAAATCTGTTAGTGAACCCCCAGGTCTAAAGAAGAACTACTTTGATAATAAGATGTCTCTCGTAAGTTCTGACTGAAATGTACCTCAAATAGTACTTACAGAGTCTGTAAGAGAACCATGGTGTGTCTACTCCTCTTAGAATGAGGGGAAGAGAAAGGGACCAAGATGGCTCCTAAGCTGACACGGAGGGATTTTGACATGAACAAGGTCTGGTGTGTGGTCATCTAACATGATCATAATTACATGTTCTATAATAGGTTGTATTTATAGTGCTTTTCACCAGGTCTTTAGGCACTTTTATGAGGAGAGGACAGTGATGAGGACCAAAGCATACCTGGCCCACCCCTTAAAATAAACAAGCCTGAGCTAGCTCAACTCAACGACAAAACTAGCCAGCCGAGACACCCTGACCCACATATCTGGGCTGGTCCCATCCCAGTCTCCCCTGCTGCCAGTTAGGTAGCACAACAGAGCTCTGGGCTGGTCCCATCCCAGTCTCCCCTGCTGCCAGTTNCAGATCAAAGAGAGAGGAACATGTCTGTCCCGTCTCCCGTCCCCTCGGCTGCAGGCACAATGAAAGGCAGCGTCCTGGGGAGCAAAAACTTTTTGGAGGAGGAAAAAATAACCCTGTCTTTTGATCATCACAGATGCTCAAAGGTACCATTGTGCCAATCGAGGGGGAAAATCTGTTGGGTAACAAGCCCAATGTGGAGATGGTGATGCTCATCTCCAGGCTAATGAAAAGGCCCGGAGGAATACTGTAGGCTATGTCCCAGAGGGCACCCTATTCCCTATGTAGACATAATCTGCTATCTCCCTCTCAGACTCTGCCCCCTCGTCACTGAAATACAGTCAGCCTGCTCTTTATGAGTGGAACTATATGCTGGTGATCTGAAGGGAGGGGGAGGAGGGACTGGCACTCTCACTATGCCATCATGCCTGATCCAACAGCCCTGCCATCACACACACACACACACGACCGCTGTCACACACGACCGCTGTCACACACTCTCAGCTTTCATCTCTGTGTGGTTGGTCTGAGAGTCAAGCAAGTGTGACCAGACACAGAGATACAGGTTTATACAGCTGATTGGGACTTCTAAGCCTCACTTAACGGCCTTGTGAAAAGTACATTTGAAAAGGCACGGAGGATGTAACTGCAAGATACGAAGAGTCAAAACACACTACCATCTTGGATCCCTTTTGCTTCATCCCTCTTTGCAATTTTACCAGCAAGTAATTTTTTAATCCTCACAACCTCATTTGAAAATGCTTACTGAAGCCCTGAGGAAAGACAAGCTTTTATATGTGCTTTGGTCTAACGTTCATCTGTAACCTCTCTCTGGCTCTCTATGTCTGTCCTTTTCCCCTTCAACAAACCACTTTCATTCCTGGGTTATAAAGAATCAAAAAGCCGGAATGCTCCATAACGGCTTCCATTCAAGTTTAAATGTGATTTAAGAAATCTGTTAGTGAACCCCCAGGTCTAAAGAAGAATTGCACCAAACGGTAATCAAGAACTACTTTGATAATAAGTTGTCTCTCATAAGTTCTGACTGAAATGTATCACAAATAGTACGAGAATCATGGTGTGTCTAGTCTTCTGAGAATGAGGGGAAGAGAAAGGAAGCAAGATGGCTCCTAAGCAGACACAGGGAGGGATTTTGAAATGAACACAGTGTGGTGTGAATGGTCATCTAACGTTATCATAATTACATGTTCTATAATAGGTTGTATTTATAGTGCTTTTCACCAGGTCTTAACTTCTTATGGCCGGGGGCGCTATTTTCACGTTCGGATGAAAAGCGTGCCCAGAGTAAACTGCCTGCTACTCAAGCTCAGAAGCTAAGATATGCATACTATTAGTAGATTTGGATAGAAAACACTCTGAAGGTTCTAAAACTGTTTGAATGATGTCTGTGAGTATAACATAACTCATATGGCAGGCAAAAACCTGAGAAAACAAACAAACCAGGAAGTGGGAAATCTGAGATTTGTAGGTTTTCAAGTCTTTGTCTATCCAAGTTAGTGTAAATTTGGTCTGATTGCACTTCCTAAGGCTTCCACTAGATGTCAACAGTCTTTAGAACCTTGTTTCAGGCTTCTACTGTGAAGGGGGGGGGGCGAATAAGAGCTGTTTGAACCAGGTGTCTGGCAGAACGCCATGAGCTAAGTCAGGCGCGCGGCCGTGAGAGCGAGCTCTGTTCCTTTTCATTTCTAAAGACAAAGGAATTGTCCGGTTGAAACATTATTGAAGATTTATGATAAAAACATCCTAAAGATTGATTCTATACATCGTTTGACATGTTTTTACGAACTGTAATAGAACCTTTTTGACTTTTCGTCTGGACTTAGTGCTCGCGCGTTGTGCATTTGGATTACTGGACTAAACGCGCAAACGAAAAGGAGGTACTTTGACATAAATGATGGACTTTATCGAACAAAATGAACATTTGTGGAACTGGGATTCCTGGGAGTGCATTCCGAATTAATATTTATAATGCTATTTCTGACTTTTGTTGACTCCACAACATGGTGGGTATCTGTATGGTGGCTGAGCGCTGTACTCAGATTATCGCATGGTGTGCTTTTGCCATAAAGCTTTTTTGAAATCTGACACAGCGGTTGCATTAAGGAGAAGTATATCTTTAATTCCATGCATAACACTTGTATCTTTTATCAACGTTTATGATGAGTATTCCTATAAATTGATGTGGCTCTCTGCAAAATCACTGGATGTTTTGGCTGCAAAACATTACTGAACATAACGCGCCAATGTAAACTGAGATTTTCAGATATAAATATGAACTTTATCGAACAAAACATACATGTATTGTGTAACATGAACTCCTATGAGTGCCATTTGATGAAGATCATCAAAGGTTAGTGATTCATTTTATCTCTATTTCTGCTTTTTGTGACTCTGTGGCTGTGTTTTTCTGTGACTAGGTGCTGACCTAACATAATCAGCTGGTGTGCTTTCATCGTAAAGCCTTTTTGAAATCGGACACTGTGGTGGGATTAACAACAAGTTTATCTTTAAAATGGTGTATAATACTTGTATGTTTGAGGAATTTTAATTATGAGATTTCTGTTGTTTGAATTTGGCGCCCTGCACTTTCACTGGCTGTTGTCAAATCGATCCCGTTAACGGAATTTCAGCTGGAAGAAGTTAAGGTACTTGTATGTGGATATTTTTATTTTACCTTTATTTAACTAGGCAAGTCAGTTAACTTCTCTGCGCTACGGATCCCTTTAGCGGGATAATCTTCCTAAACAACCGCTGAATTGCAGGGCGCAAAATATTACTACAAATATTTATAATCATGCAATCACAAGTGAAATATACCAAAACACAGTGTAGTTTGTTTTGGGGGATGCCTTTCCTCCCTGATTCCTTAATCCAGGATCACACCACACAGGGGGAAAACAGAATAGATGGAGGTGGGTTGCAAAGCACAGAGGGGGAGGGGAGGGCCGGGTGAGAGAAAGGGAGGAGGAAAGGAGAAGGTAGGTAAAGGGGGAGGGAGGGGTTCCATACATCCACCTCATCAGCACATTTGAGAGGGGAGGGAGGGGGTCCTACCTTCTAAACGGTAATGTTCATCACCGATTCCCTCTGCACACGCCTTGTCCAACACATCCTGGAGGAAGAGGAACAGAGACACATTTATTGTAGTGCATTTGTCACGGACCATGCACAACAAATATATATTCCACCAGATTTAGCTACAGAGTTTATTTCCATGTTTGTAGAGGAAGTAGAGAGGAAGAGTACAGTCACCATATAAACAAAGTATTCTAGATAGACACTGGAGATCTACATTAGAGCCACCAATACATCCTGGCATGGCTAAATCCAAATGACAGTATTCAGCTCTATATATTTAGAGCTTGTTTGTGAGATGAAGCTGAGCAGAACCAAAGTTAGAGAAGACAGTACTGTAATTGAAGAATCTAAACAGAGTGAGTGTATGACTGACTGCCACTGATACACAGTACTGGAGTTAGTCAAAGAACGGTCTCAATCACTGGTCACAATTACACTCTTCCTGTGGGGAATCCTGTGGGGTTGTCTGTGAGGTTATTTTCGTGACGGGGTCTATCGTCATTGGGGGTAGCGATACGCTGGTGGGATTCAGTCCACCCGACCCGAGCCCCTCTCCTCTCCTGGCAGCCGTGTCTGTGAGTGCATACCAATAGGACTGCGTGATATGTGAGCACAGGGCTTAACCATGGAAAATGCCAACTCAGGTGTCTCCGTGGCATTAAAGTCATCTGGCCCAATAACCATTACACACACACACCCCTGAGAGTTCTCGTTCGCACACCCCTGATCTGAGAGTTCTCTTTCACACACCCCTGATCTGAGAGTTCTCTTTCACACACCCCTGATCTGAGAGTTCTCTTTCACACACCCCTGATCTGAGAGTTCTCTTTCACACACACACACACACATCGGAAAAAGCTCTCTCTCTGGCATTGACATATATACTACTGAAAACACTCTCATACCGTAAGCCTACACAGATATACACCCAGAGACATAGTAACTACATGATAAACACAGCAATCAAATCAAAAACCACTAAAACAACACCTGAGCTGCTTGATCTAGTCTATGTGGAGCTACTAGCTCTCAGTGTCTCTCCCCCCTCTCTGTATCGCCCCCCCCCCCCTCTCTGTATCGCTCTCTCGTGAAAAATACACTAAAATAAATGTGTCTCTGTTTCTCTTCTCCAGGATGTGTTGGACAAGGCGTGTGCAGAGGGGATCAGTGATGAACATTACCGTTTAGAAGGTATGACCCCCCCCCCCACTAACTCGAAATGTGCTGATGAGGTGGATGTATGGAACCCTCCCTCCCCCTTTACCTACCTTCTCTTTCCTCCTCCCCTTTCTCTCACCCGGCCTCCCCTCCCTCTGTGCTTTGCAACCACCTCCATCTATTCTGTTTTCCCCTGTGTGGTGTGATCTTGGATTAAGGAATCAGGGTGGAAGGCTTCCCCTTCATCTGAAAAGAGCACCAGACCTCTGTGCTACCTAACTGGCAGCAGGGGAGACTGGGATGGGACCAGCCCAGAGCTCTGTTGTGCTACCTAACTGGCAGCAGGGGAGACTGGGATGGGACCAGCCCAAGAGCTCTGTTGTGCTACCTAACTGGCAGCAGGGGAAGACTGGGATGGGACCAGCCCAGATATGTGGGTCAGGGTGTCTCGGCTGGCTAGTTTTGTCGTGAGTTGAGCTAGCTCAGGCTTGTTTATTTTAAGGGGTGGGCCAGGTATGCTTTGTCCTCATCACTGTCCCTCTCCTCATAAAAGTGCCTAAAGACCTGGTGAAAAAGCACTATAAATACAACCTATTATAGAAACATGTAATTATGATCTGTTAGATGACCACACAGCAGACCTTGTTCATGTCAAAATCCCTCCGTGTCAGCTTAGGAGCCATCTTGGTCCTTTCTCTTCCCTCATTCTACAGAGAGTAGACACACCATGTTCTCTACAGACTCTGTAGTACTATTTGAGGTACATTTCAGTCAGAACTTACGAGAGACATCTTATTATCAAAGTAGTTCTTCTTTAGACCTGGGGGTTCACTAACAGATTTCTTAAATCACATTTAAACTTGAATGAAAGCCGTTATGGAGCATTCCGGCTTTTTGATTCTTTATACCCAGGAATGAAAGTGGAACAGACATAGAGAGCCAGAGAGAGGTTACAGATGATCGTTAGGCAAAGCACATATAAGCTTGTCTTTCCTCAGGTTTTCAGTAAGCATTTTCAAAAGAAAGTTTGAAACTTGCTGGCAAAATTGCAAAGAGGGATGAAGCAAAAGGGATCCAAGATGGTAGTGTGTTTTGACTCTTTGGA
>NC_036850.1:22029542-22110243 GCF_002910315.2 Salvelinus sp. IW2-2015 | reverse complement strand
CACACACCACCACCACACACACACAGCGCACACACACACAACCACCAGCAGGCCCACACAAAGTCAGCGCCACAGCCAAACATCACACACACACAATCACAAGTCAGACAACACACACACACGCAACACACAGTCAGACACACCACCACACACAACACACACACAACAGTCAGAGCACACACACACACACACATATCACACATAGTCAGACACCACACACACACACACACCAACACAGTCAGCACACAGGGGAGATCACACACACACACACACACACACACACACCAGTCAGACACACCACACCATCACACACACACACAATACAGTCAGTGCACACAGTCAGACACAAGACAGCACCACACACATCACACACACAGGTCAGGCACACAGTCAGACACACACACCACACAGACCACACACACAGAGTCAGGCACACACACTATCATTCACACACCACACACACACACACACACACACAGAAGTCAGGCATCACATTGACACACACACAGAGCACACACACACAACACACCACCACACAGTCAGACACCACACACACACACACACAGTCGGACACACAGACACACACACACACACACACACAACACACAGACACACCACACACACACACAACACACACAACACACACAGTCAGACACAGGACACACACAGTCAGACACACAGACACACACACACCACACACACACACAGTCAGACACCACACACACACACAGTAGACACACAGCACACACAACAGTCCAGACACACACACACACACACACACACACAGTCAGACACACACACAACACACCACACACACACACAACACACAGTCAGAACACACACACACACACAGTAGGCACACAGTCAGCACCACACACACACACAGTCAGACACACACATCACACAACACACACAGTCCAGACCATCCGACACACATCAGACACACCGACACACACACACTTCAGACCCCACACAACACACACACAGTCCAGACACAAGCACACCACAATAGTCAGACACCACACACACAACACAAGGTCCAGACACAACACACACAGTCAGACACACACACACAGTTTCAGGCACACAGTCAGACACACAGTCAGCACACACACACTACAGTCAAGACACACACACACATCAGTCAGGCACACACACACACACACAACACACCAGTCAGGCGCACACACACACACACACAGTCAAGGCGCACACACATGCCACACTCTCTCAACAATTTTATTTACTTGTTGATTTAGGATTAGTAAACCAGCCCAAAATAACAATTTTTAGTCTACTTCCACATTTGGTATAGTTTTCATTAGTAGGGATGACACCAATGATGTCTCTCCAGTCTACAGCTCTTGGAGAGTAGTTACTCTCTGCTTCAGACACAGGATGACCACCTAGAATCCTGTGGTCACACTGAGTCACAGACGGAGAGGGAACAGAGGAAGTGGGGCATAGATTAACACATTAAAACAGCTCTGGGACCTTGTTGGCCTCCTTCCTGAAGCCAGAGCGTGGACGTTTAGGCCCTTCCCATGGCGCCTGGGACCCAGGGTCCATATTGGCCTGGATTGCTTTAGGGGATTTTTTCGGTTGAGAGAAACCCAAACACAGGACAGGGGCAGGGAGCGCCAGCCTGTAAAGGAAGCCCTGCTCCCCGCTCTCTCCGGTTGCTGTTTTATGCTCCACAGGTGCCTGAGTTGCGGCCCAGAGAGGTGAGGACTTTAACCCACGTCATAGCCCTGTCACTGGGTCAGGACGACCAGGGAGGAGTCCCTGAAGGCCAATTTTGGCCTGGCTGTTAACCTTAACCCATTACTCATGCTAAACTACAGCAGAGGAAACCTCAACCGTTAGAGTGCTTAACCAGAAATGGAGTTGGGTGCCGGTGTGAACTCCTAAATGAACTGAATGAAATTGGCCCACAGGCTGTCCAAGCGTTTTAACTGTGAACTACTTGGTTTGTGAGGTGCGTGGCTGGTTGGTTCTGCATCCCCATCGGCTCTGCATTATATTCGACCGCAGCAGTTGTTTTTGTTTGGTTTGTGTATGACATGTGGTGTATCTGTGTGCATGATGAGGGCAGCTGGGGGAATCTCCTGAGGACTATGAACAGTGGCTCAGGGGACAGGGGTGAGTGTGTAGGAACAACCAGGGCCCTGAGCTGTAGGCCTCCCCACCAGGCAGAGGTTGGACACACGCCTCCACTGGTCTTAGCCTCTGCTACCGCCAATTTTCAACACTCTAATAGCAAACCTGTAATTGACTAAACACTGTGTAACATCTATGGGTGCATTTCCACTCCAGAAGCTTCAGTGTTTCTTCTAGTTAAGTGTTGCCCAGCCATTGACTGTGGTCGGGCCTAGCTTTAACTTGTCCAAGCCATTGGACTGTGATGGGCCCTAGCTTAAAGTGTATCCCTCTCTGAGGTACACCTGGGGCTACGATGGAAATACGTGTTCAAATGGCACGTGTGTCGTTCACCTCCTGCCTTTCTGAGTGAGCCTATCTATGTGACAACGGTTCTCGTTTACTTTCTGCTGCAGTATCAGTGGAACCTCCACAGATTTTGAAAATCTGTGAGTGGAAATTACAGGCGGTTGCCTGAAGGGGGTGGAAGTGGAACTAAACTGACTGTGCCTGATTCATATTTGATGCTTCAAAGCCAATCCGCCTGTATGCCGTCGTGTGATACTTGAGTTATGAAAGCCACTACTAATGCTACACTTTTCCCAGATCTTTGAAACGAACAAAAGTAAGAGGTTCAATGATTTGAGTCCTGGATTTCTGTGAGTGGGTGCTCAGAGATTTTGTTTTGTTCCTTCCTGTTTGAGTGCCCGTTTCCTGAGTGGTTTGTCAGCATGGGTAACTTTTTCCTGGTAGCTAGTGTACACACGTTTGCTGTGGCAGGCGATTGTGTGTGTGCGTTGCAGGGGATTCAGTCAAGCACGAGCGTGAACAACATGCTCCCACCAAAGTTCATTATCGTGACCAACTACATCTAACCCTGACCACTTAGTTCTGGTTAGAGCATATGACTAGAAAACCCTTAAACCTGCCCACTGGCACCAGAAGTGCTCTCTGGAGTTGGGGAGTGTATTTCTGCCCCTGTGTTTAATTTGCTAAAGTTTGAGAAGTGTCTGAAATTAGCAAGAAATGTTTGTGTAAAGTTTTTTAAAGGTTGAACATGTGAGATGGTTTTTCCGTGTAGTTACATATGACGTGGACTAGGAGTGTCTGGACTGGGGTTGAAAAAAAGTCCTCATATAGGCTCCAATAAAAGATCGTGTGTGGTTTCCTTAAGGTTGTGGTGACTGTTTTTTCAGGTCTCTGGGTTCCTTCTCTTGTCAACCTTAGAAAAGTGTTCACTCTAAACCTTTAATGTCCACCTTTGTCCTAGGTTTAAAAACAACACACAGCTATCTGCAAGTGGCTGTGAATGGTCCCTGTAGATAATGGCTTGGGACATTGAAAGAAGGGCAGTCAGAGCAGATGTAGGCCCAGATGTCATTTCCTGACAAGATAGAAACAGAGTTGTGTTTAGCTGGATATCTCTCCCCAGTGCTCTGTCTGTGGTTAAGAGGCTGAAGTGCCTGTCACTTTCTACTTCCCCTGAGGGCTATAGACCCCCTCCCTCCCACATTCTGAACCAGATGTCTGAACCCACACATACCCCTACAGCACCGTCTTCAACTAATTACCCAGACTTCCTAGAACACCTGTTGCAAGCCTCTGGAACGCATACAGCTCTCGCTTTCGCTGCTTCTTGCCACATAGTAGATGGTTCCAAAGAGCTCCATAATTTTCCTGTTGGAGGTGAGAGCTATGTGATTGCAGTTTTAACCGCCCAGGCCCTCAGACAGAAGATGAGGTGTGACACTGTCTCTGCTGCCTATACGGCTCCTCTCCTCTCCCCTCATCTCTTTCCATTCTTTAGAAATGTGCTTCACTTCACTCTGCATTCAAAAGACAGGGCTATAACATAGTGATTTGCTACTCTTGCAGACTGGGCCACCTGTAAATCAAGGCCAAGTGACAAGCGCGTCTCCAATCCTGGCTCCCCCTGGGAATGGAGGCTTTCTCCCAGAGAGGGTTCATCATAGTGGCTGGGCTGGCTGGCGGAGAATGATGTTCGAGAGAGAGCGTGAAGAACAAACACCATTGTAAATACAACCCATATTTATTTTATTTATCTTCCCTTTTGTACTATTTGCACATCTTACAACATTGTACATAGCCATAATGACATTTGAATTGTCTCTGTTCCTTTACATGTTTGTGTAATGTTTACTGTTCATCTATTTCAACATGCTTTGGCAATGTAAACATATGTTTCCCATGCCAATAAAGCCCATTGAATTGAGAGAGAGAGCAGTCCACCTGGCGTTCATATGGTCTATCTACTGTATCTCCATGGAACCCCTTCTCTGCTGCTGGGCTGGGGGGAACCAACCACAGAATTAACATGAGCTTTAAAGACCCTTGATAAGCAGCCATTTTCTCCTCTCTGAGACACTCGTTTGATAAAACAGCCTGATAAAATCTAATGCTGTGGTTACATATTTTTCAAAGCCCTAATAAATACCTTGCTTTATGCCTTGAGAAAACAGGCAAGGTTACAGGGGCGTGTGTTGCCCAAGGGTTAGCAAGCTAGCAGAGCTGTAAAAGATTATCTTTGCAGGTGTAAAGGTTTTGTAAATGGGTCATTAAAGTGTTGGCTAACTTCACACATGAACCACGAAGAGGGAAGGAGGGAGATCAGCATGTTTCTGAAGTACAGAAATGAGGCTTGTAAATCTCCACTAATATTCTACTGAGCCTTTTAGGGGAAGCCTGATGTGGATTGAGGTAATGTGACCAGCAATGTTTGCAATGTAATCTGACTTGGTGAAAATGAATGGTGGCAGGTCGTGTAACAATCACACTATAAGAGCCAGTCATTTAGAGGAGGAGTCTTCTGGGGGGCTGTCAACAGAGCTGGATTCACGCAAACGGCACACATGCAAGCAGGCATGCCAACGCTCATGCACACACACGACACACAATTTTCTCTCTCCAGGGCCATGAGTTAAATCTGGGATCCAAAGCATCACATTCAGCAATGTTATATTATGCAGTTGGTCTGCACAGACACAAATGTCACTAAACATACCAGCATGAATCCATGAAGTTGGACACCACAGCGCCTCCAAATCACAGGACTTTTTCCCCCTTCCCACATGTTGAGAGCTGTCTGTGTGTGACCTTCCAGTTAACTAGAGATAAGTTATGGAAGCCACTGGATGCATCCTTCAGGCCTCTCCACCTCTCCTAACCAGCCCAGCGTAGCCATCACAGAGCCTGGTGCTGCTCACTGCATACCATACACACATAAGGCAGCTTCCTCCAACCTGACTGGCTGACTGACTGCTTGACAAATCCCCAGCCTGTGGCTATAATTTCCTTCCGGGTCCACAGCAGGAAGGGGAAGACAAGTGGGTGTGCTGTGAGTGGCAGTGTCAGGCGTGGGGCCGCAGAGTCTGCACCGTAACCCGCCGACTTGCATGAAGGTGTCTGTCCTCTGCTCCTTCAGAAGCGTCCAATTAGCCACCGTTAATCCTCGACCGTCTGCATGGTGTTTCAAACTGGCAACCTGGAGTTCAGTCAGTGAGTTGTTATGGTCCAGTTAGAGTTCAAGGAAACATTCTTTGTTTCCTTGAAGAGGGTTTATCTGATCAGGCTGGACGGCTCACAAGTTGAAAGGACCTCAAGACAAACCTTGGATTGCTTGACATGCTTTGATCTCAGCGAAAAACGTTCAGTTGTGTATCAAATAGCATTGTAAAAGAAAACAGATATGTCTCTTTTCTTGCATGGTCAAACGGCCTCTCCTCTAGCTTTTATGCAGTTATGCATAATAAAGATCTATGATGTTGGAGTCCGTTCCAAGTATCTATGATTTGAGGGAACCAAAGAAAATACCTCAAAGTAGCATCAGATTGTTTTGCCCGAGAGGATAGGCTCTTCACAGTTGAACAACAGAACAGGTCTCTCTGGTTCTGGCTCATAGTTCTACATGCAGACACCACATTATGTTTACTCAAACACGCGCCACACACGCACACAGAGATGGCTGTTGATCTAACAGAGTGTTTGCACAATAATTGTCTGTCAGCTTTGCTCCCCCTGGTAGATGTGTCCTTTGTCTCCTGCCAGGTTCGCTACGGTATATGATTATCTGAGATCTTTAATTTCATGTGTGCAAACCGATCCTTTTTGAAGCCATGCTTAGAGGCAGTCTCCGTTCATTACCTCACAACAACACTTTTCTATCTTGGAACCATTCAAACGTCGTGTGTTTTGTCAGTACGTGCCGCCCAGTCTGACTGTGGCTGTTAAAATGTCGTGCAGTGAGGAGAGGAGCAGTTCACATGAAGAACTGAAGCTAGTCTTGGGTCATGTTCATTATGGCAACAGAAAACACAAATTTGCATTTATTATTGGACAAGTCCATTAGTTCCACCCCATTGACTCAGTTTTCAACCTAGTTCTAAGCTGCTGTCTGGTGCTGATGCTTTCGTTTTGCAAACAGTACTACACAATTAAAAGGGTCACTGCACTTTTACCTTCTCTGATCCAGATCCCCCTTCTCAAGGATATAGTAACAGCACCAGACCCAAACCTTTGAACCAGCCTCCGGAGTGTCTCAGCTTACTCTGTTGGGGAGAGGGGATGGCATTTCCTCTCGAGGTCCTGCTCCGTAACACTACACCTTAAGCTCATTTCAGCCCTAAAACCAATATACTTTGTGTGTTTTAGTTCGGCAATGTCTTGGCTTTAAAAACAAGCAGTTTTAGTTGATTTCTTTCATTTATTAATTTAATTTATATATATAATAATTTTAATTATTTATTTCAGATGTTAGCAATGTGTGGTTTTCTAGGTTATTCATAACCCTGTCTTGACTCTGACATGTGGCCATGGCTGAGAGGATGCTTAGTTGCTGTAGACCGATATCACCCGTGTCAGGACCCGTGCGAGAAACAGTCACTAATAATTGCAGAACCCAGAAGATGAGGCAGACACAGCAGTACTAGAGATGGAGGTTTTAATAAAGAAAAATCTTCAGGCCAAAATTATAAATCCACACAAGTGGTAAGAACACAGCGGAAAAAACAAACCTCAAAAAGACTAATCAAAAAAATAAAAAGAACAAAACCAGAGAACCTCTGGAAAATCCAACTAGAGAATATATGTTCACAAAGGCTGGGGCTGTTGCTAACATACAAACCACTGAGCAAGGAACTGAGGAACACACAGGGTTTAAATACTAACAAGGAATGACTTACAGGTGCAAACAATAATTAGAGCAAGAAAAACAAAAAGGTACAAAAAAGGTGCAATGGGACATCTAGTGACCAAAAACCATAATAGTCCTGGCCAAAACCTGACAACCCGGACAATTTTACACTTAAAACCCCTTTCCTTTTTTAAAACCTGGGCTCCCGAATAGTGCAGCAGTCTAAAGCACTGCATCCCAGTGCTAGAGGTGTCACTTACAGACATCCTGGTTCGAATCCAGGCTGTATCACAACCGGCCGTGATTTGGAGCCCATAGGGCGGCGTGGCCTGTCTTGCTCCAGTGTAAGACCTGAAAGGCTGTTCTCCAGTTCAGCACTGCCTGGAGAGGAGAGCAGAGAGCAGCGGAGGCACCCAACCCAACGCTTCACTCTCATAATGAGATTTTTCCTGGTTTTGAAGAAGTGCAGTAAACTAGTAACACTGCTCCAACCCAACACTGCTCCCGAGCCTCCACGAGCCCTGCGCCCTGGCTGGCTGGCGCACGATCAGGTGGAGCTGTGTCGGCCGCCCGCTTAAATTGTCAGCCGCCTGTGTTGGTGGAGGTAGACAGCGTAGAGACAGGGCCTTGTAGGACTTTCCCACAACCCCACACTACACACGTAAACACACATATGGTAAGTTACACACGCACTCATACACTGGCAAACCACACGGGTCACACACATAAAACAACACACACATGTAATTACACACACACACACGGCCCAGTCTGTCTGTGAACAACAGTGCCTGGGTAAGGGCGGCGTCCCCCATGCAACCTCATGCCCTAACTTGCCAAAACTCAGTCAGTTTATGATTTGCTTTTCACCCCTGCAGTCAGTGGTTCCTTGGCTCTCTTCTCACTTAAACTCTCAATATAACCAATGTTAGTTCTTAAAAATTATTATTATTGTAAATACGCAAATCTGGTTTTCCTTTATTTTCCCTTATTCAAATCCATATTAATGTGTTCATTGCCGTTGGGTCCGCCATTTTTGATTCAAAGGCCAAATCAAACAACCCTAGTAGACGGAGGGGCAGCCTGTCCACTACTGATGTAGCTAGCTGGGATGCTGTAATGCAGCACCAGTCACACTGTTTCTGTCTTATGCTGCTCTAGGAATAAATCACTTTCTGTGAAGGGGCTTTTAACAACTTTAAAACACACTGGGGGCCAATACAATCCTCCATCCTCCAAGCCCAGAAGAGAAGACGCTCTGAAGGGTCTGGCTCCTGTTGAAAGCAAAATGCTTAAACTTTGGTTTCCACAGAACATTAAACATCATGTCTGGAAAATTGTTTTTGGTGGTTCCAAGCGTTGGAGAAAGAGGCTTGTTCATTTGCTTACAGCCTTTCATGATACTCTGAAGCTCTGGCGTAGCGCCCAAATACGTTCTGCAGAGCTGGAAAGTGACACTTCACTGTAGTCTTCGTAAAACCTTCATAAACACTCCATAACACCAGTCGTGAACACACAGGAAAAAAGCCAAAAGACCTTTACACGTACAGTATCAGCCCAATGTTCATCCTGAGCAATTCATTCTCCTCAACTATTTCTCAAATGAGCAGCTGGGCCTTCACTTTTTTGTTTTGTTGTATAGAGTTAGACCAGGGAAGCACATTTGTATTAGCATATATAGCATGGAAGAAACGGTTACTGAAGGTATGAAAGATCAGGAAGATGCAGTGTTCATTGAGGCGTACTTGAGATGATTAAAGTTGGTGCAGCTCTTGGCCTTGTCCCTGACTCTGTTTCCTTAAGCTGCACTCCTATTGTGACCCTTGACCCCACATAGGACAAAGGTCACCAGGCAGAGCCTGTGATTGGCTCATTGGCCTGACACGACAGGTCAGATGGATGGCTCTTTTAAGGTCAGCTCATTACCATGCTTATAGCCAGTGGAAAACACGGTCATTGAAGATAAGAATAAAGGTTGGCTGAACAAAAGATGCTATCACTGAAGAACATTTAAGAATAGTATAATTCTTCTTTGATAACGTCACTTGTGTATTGAAGCCCACATTGGCCCTGAAGCTGAGAGGATGAAACAACTTTGAAGTGTGAATTTAAAAAATCAGTAAGCATCCTGTGGAAATCTATTGAGCCAGCCAAGAATCCATCAATGAACTAAAACAAGTCCTAAACCCTTTTTAGAACCCCCTTAAAGAGGACAGAGGTCACTAGTCAGTATCCCCATTCCCTAATCCTCAAACCTGGGAGCTGTGGGGCCCTGTGAGGTCCCAGGAAGAAAAGAGCAGTCAGTCCACATAAAGAAGGGTGAGGCCTGAGGGTGCGGGCCTGGGCCAGGTCCTCCATTGATCTAAATGAAGATGCTGAGGTGGCAGGGAGGCGCTGAAGACAATGGAGTGCTCAGAGTGTCACCACCAGAGTCAGACGTGAGGTTCAGGGGATTAAACTTCATTCTCATAGCACTGAATAAAGCTGATCCAGCCCTCTGCCTGCCTGGTGAGGACCTGAGCCTCACTGAAAGAGAGGGAAGGGAGATGGAGATGGAGGAGGGGGGGGGGTGGAGTGAGGGGGGGGGGGGGGGGGGGAGATGTGAGGGGGGAGATGGAGTGGAGAGGCGAGGAGGGAGGGGCGGAGATGGAGTGAGAGAAACAAGGGAGAGAGATAGTGAGAGAAACAAGGGAGAGAGTGAGGAGAGAGGAACAATTGAGTGAGAGAGAGGAACAATGGAGGAGAGAGAGAAACAAGAGTAGAAGAAGAAACAATGGAGTGAGAGAGGAGAAACAATGGAGTGAGAGGAGGGAGAAACATGGAGTGAGAGAGGGAGAAACAATGGAGTAAGAGAGGGAGAACAATGGAGTGAGAGAGGGAGAAACAATGGGAGTGAGAGAGGAGAAACAATGAGGAGAGAGGGAGAAAACATGGAGTGAGAGAGGAAGAAACAATTGGAGTGAGAGAGGAAGTAACAATGGAGTGAGAGAGGGAGAAACAATGGAGTGAGAGAGGGAGAAACAATGGAGTGAGAGAGAGAGAGAAACAAGGGAGAGAGAGAAACAAAGTGGAAGAGAGAAACAGAGGGCGGGAGAAAGAAACGAGGGAGGAGAGTGGGGTGAGAGAAAGAAACGAAGAGAGAGGAGGGAGAAACGAGAGGGAGGGAGAGGGAGTGAGAGAAAGAAACGACGAGCGAGGGGAAGTGAGAGAAAGAAAACAAGAGCGAGGGAGTGAGTGAGAGAAATGAGAGGGGGCGAGAGAGGGAGTGAGAGCGCTGAAAAAAATAATCTGGGGGTTTACTGAATGTATAAAAAAACATTAAGCAGAGATGCCAAGAGCAGATCCCAGAGTAACCCCAGCATACTAATACTGTTGCCATCCATCATCACAGACAACAACCAATTAGCACATTCCTCTTTCTCCTGTTCTCATGTTCTGTGGCTAATCCCTCCATTTTGTGTCATTCATCAAAAACAGAAAATGTGCTTGACTCAATACTGTGCGTGTGTGATAGAGAGAGAGAGAGTGTGTGTGTGCTTTTGAGAGTTTGGTGGAGGATGTTGCTCATTGTAACTAAAACCCAGCCACCTTCATTGTTTGTATTCAGAGCATAAACCCTGGTGAGAGAGAGAGGCTGGAAGAATGTTGATTGAGGGGTGATTTGTCTGGGGGGGTTTATGGAAGGAGGCTGTGGCCTGGGCTGGGTCCTGGGCTGGAGTTACTGTACAGGCCTGCGACCTTAATTGTGAAGAGTACTGTTGAACCTGGAGCTCTGTGGCTGGGTGCCAATGCTGGCTGCAGTACTACTGACAATTAGTTGTCAGCTGGCGCTCCAGAGCCGCCCTCCTCTGACCTGCAGAACTCTGCCTGACCTGCAGAGATAGTTCTGACGCCACTCAGGGAACAGCCATCGACTGCAGCTCTTTCTCTCTCTCTGTCTCCGTCTGTCTCTCACACACACGCGCAACACAATACAGCTTAATATGTACTACATTCAGAGCCCCCACTGAGGATCTGTAAATACAAGGCATTCAGAAATGCGTTACAGATGTGTGCTGGCAGCAGGATTTCAGCAGCGTTGAGATATTCAGGTCTCTGAGTGTGTTCTTGTTGGACAGGGATATCTTTTAAAGCAGCCTACACATGGAGAGCCTCTCCTGTTACTTACCCTGTCTGCTGCAGACTGCTCTGCTGGCTGCCTCTCAAAGGCAAAGCAGGGGCTGAGCGCCTAAGCAGCAACACAACACCGCTTCATATAACTCTCTCCCCACCGTCCCACCTCCCCACCACCCCACTCCCCTCCTATCTCGATCTCCACTCTCAATCTTTCCACACAGTCGGTGTCTGATTTTTATCTCCTGGGCTGGCTTCTTCTGGCCTGACCAAATTCTTCTGGGTCAGGCCTAGTTTAAATAGCAGGCTGGTAAGGTTTCAGCTCAGAGGGAGAGAGAGGAACCTGGCTACATCCTGAGGAGGTTTTAATGATTCAGACAGCCTCAGTCAAGCTGTTTCCCAAATGGCACCCTACTCCATATTTAGTGCACTATAGTTAGTCAGTCAGTCAGTGATGTGGTGTACACTCCTCCTGAGGGGCCACCCCACTGGGTACACTGCAGAGCTGCTCTACTAGGCTGACTGGGCTAGGATCACACCAGCTGAACTCTACCTCTCTACTGGATTAAACCCAAATCCCTCCTACATCTTCTCACTCTCATAAATTCCCCCTCTTTAACCACAGGAGGGAGAGACACTATTTGTCACGGACCATGCACAACAAATATATATTCCACCAGATTTAGCTACAGTTTATTTCCATGTTTGTTGTCATACATACAGTAAAGAGGAAGAGTATAGTCAGCATATAAACAAACTATTCTAGATGGACACTGGAGATCTACATTAGAGCCGCCAATACATACTGACATGGCTAAATCCAAATGACAGTATTCAGCTCTATATATTTGTTTGACAACTGTGAGTTGAAGCTGAGCAGAACCAAAAAGTTAAAGACAGTACTGTAATTGAAGAATCTAAACAGAGTGAGCATACGACTGACTGCCACTGAGACACGTACTGTGTGTCAGTGGCAGTCAGTCGTACGCTCACTCTGGAGTTGGTCAAAGAACGGCCTCAATCACTGGTCACAATTACACTCCTCCTGTGGGGAATTGTGGGTTGTCTGTGAGGTTATTTCCGTGACGGGGTCTATCGACATTGGGGGTAGCGATACGCTGGTGAGATTGTTTTTTCAGTCCACCCGACCCGAGCCCCTCTCCTGGCAGCCGTGTCTGAGTGCATACCAATGGGACTGCGTGATATGTGAGCACAGTTCTTCACCATGGAAAATGCCAACTCAGGTGTCTCCGTGGCATTAAAGTCATCTGGCCCAATAACCATTACACACACACACCCTTGATCCGAGAGTTCTCTTTCACACACACCCCTGATTTACACATACACCCTCTTTTACACACAGATCAGAAAAAGCTCTCTCTCTCGCTCTGGCATAGACATACACAATACTGAAAACACTCTCACACCTTAAATCTACAGAGATATAAACCCAGAGACATACTAACTACATTATAAACACAGTGCACTCTATCCCTTGTGTGAAGTACCTACTCCAGCAATCAAATGAAAAACCACTAAAACAACACCTGAGCTGCTTGATCTAGTCTATGTGGAGCTACTAGCTCTCTCCCCTCTCCTCTCTGTGTTAAAGAGGGGAATTTATGAGAGTGAGAAGATGTAGGAGGGATTTGGGTTTAATCCAGTAGAGAGGTAGAGTTCAGCTGGTGTGATCCTAGCCCAGTCAGCCTAGTAGAGCAGCTCTGCRGTGTACCCAGTGGGGTGGCCCCTCAGGAGGAGTGTACACCACATCACTGACTGACTGACTAACTATAGTGCACTAAATATGGAGTAGGGTGCCATTTGGGAMACWGCTTGACTGAGGCTGTCTGAATCATTAAAACCTCCTCAGGATGTAGCCAGGTTCCTCTCTCTCCCTCTGAGCTGAAACCTTACCAGCCTGCTATTTAAACTAGGCCTGACCCAGAAGAATTTGGTCAGGCCCAGAAGAAGCCAGCCCAGGAGATAAAAATCAGACACCGACTGTGTGGAAAGATTGAGAGTGGAGATCGAGATAGGAGGGGAGTGGGGTGGTGGGGAGGTGGGACGGTGGGGAGAGAGTTATATGAAGCGGTGTTGTGTTGCTGCTTAGGCGCTCAGCCCCTGCTTTGCCTTTGAGAGGCAGCCAGCAGAGCAGTCTGCAGCAGACAGGGTAAGTAACAGGAGAGGCTCTCCATGTGTAGGCTGCTTTAAAAGATATCCCTGTCCAACAAGAACACACTCAGAGACCTGAATATCTCAACGCTGCTGAAATCCTGCTGCCAGCACACATCTGTAACGCATTTCTGAATGCCTTGTATTTACAGATCCTCAGTGGGGGGCTCTGAATGTAGTACATATTAAGCTGTATTGTGTAGCGCGTGTGTGTGAGAGACAGACGGAGACAGAGAGAGAGAAAGAGCTGCAGTCGATGGCTGTCCCTGAGTGGCGTCAGAACTATCTCTGCAGGTCAGGCAGAGTTCTTCAGGTCAGAGGAGGAGGGCTCTGGAGCACCAGCTGACAACTTAATTGTCAGTAGTACTGCAGCCAGCATTGGCACCACAGCCACAGAGCTCCAGGTCAACAGTACTCTTCACAATTAAGGTCCAGGCCTGTACAGTAACTCCAGCCCAGGACCCAGCCCAGGCCACAGCCTCCTTCCATAAACCCCCCCCAGACAAATCACCCCTCAATCAACATTCTTCCAGCCTCTCTCTCTCACCAGGGTTTATGCTCTGAATACAAACAATGAAGGTGGCTGGGTTTTAGTTACAATGAGCAACATCCCTCCAACCAAACTCTCAAAGCACACACACACTCTCTCTCTCTCTATCACACACGCACAGTATTGAGTCAAGCACATTTTCTGTTTTTGATGAATGACACAAAATGGAGGGATTAGCCAAGAACATGAGAACAGGAGAAAGAGGAATGTGCTAATTGGTTGTTGTCTGTGATGATGGATGGCAACAGTATTAGTATGCTGGGGTTACTCTGGGATCTGCTCTTGGCATCTCTGCTTAATGTTTTTATACATTCAGTAAAACCCCCAGATTATTTTTTTCAGCGCTCTCACTCCCTCTCTCGCCCCCCTCTCATTTCTCTCACTCACTCCCTCGCTCTTGTTTCTTTCTCTCACTCCCTCGCTCTCGTTTCTTTCTCTCACTCCCTCTCCCTCCCTCTCGTTTCTCCCTCCCTCTCTCTCGTTTCTTTCTCTCACCCACTCTCCCTCCCTCTCGTTTCTTTCTCCCGCCCACTCTTGTTTCTCTCTCCACCTTGTTTCTCTCTCTCCCTTGTTTCTCTCTCTCTCTCACTCCATTGTTTCTCCCTCTCTCACTCCATTGTTTCTCCCTCTCTCACTCCATTGTTACTCCCTCTCTCACTCCATTGTTTCTTCCTCTCTCACTCCATTGTTTCTCCCTCTCTCACTCCAATGGGGTTTCTCCCTCCTCTCATCTCCATTGTTTCTCCTCTCTCACTCCATTGTTTCTTCTTCTCTCAATTGTTTCTCTCTCTCTCCTCCATTGTTCCTCTCTCTCACTCAATTGTTCCTCTCTCTCACTCTCTCCCTTGTTTCTCTCACTACTCTCTCCCTTGTTTCTCTCACTCCATCTCCCCCTCCCTCCCTCGCCTCTCACTCTCTCCCCCTCCATCTCCCCACCCCCCCCCCCCCCCTCACTCCACCCCCCCCCCTCCTCCATCTCATCTCCCTTCCCTCTCTTTCAGTGAGGGCTCAGGTCGCTCACTCAGGCAGGCAGAGGGCTGGATCAGCTTTATTCAGTGCTATGAGAATGAAGTTTAATCCCCTGAACCTCACGTCTGACTCTGGTGGTGACACTCTGAGCACTCCATTGTCTTCAGCGCCTCCCTGCCACCTCAGCATCTTCATTTAGATCAATGGAGGACCTGGCCCAGGCCCGCACCCCTCAGGCCCTCACCCTTCTCTACTGTGGGACTGACTGCTCTTTTCTTCCTGGGGACCTCACAGGGACCCCACAGCTCCCAGGTTTGAGGATTAGGGAATGGGGATACTGACTAGTGACCTCTGTCCTCTTTAAGGGGGTTCTAAAAAAGGTTTAGGACTTGTTTTAGTTCATTGATGGATTCTTGGCTGGCTCAATAGATTTCACACAGGATGCTTACTGATTTTTTTAAATTCACACTTCAAAGTTGTTTCATCCTCTCAGCTTCAGGGCCAATGTGGGCTTCAATACACAAGTGACGTTATCAAAGAAGAATGTATACTATTCTTAAAATGTTCTTCAGTGATAGCATCTTTTGTTCAGCCAACCTTTATTCTTTATCTTCAATGACCGTGTTTTCCACTGGCTATAAGCATGGTAATGAGCTGACCTTAAAAGAGCCATCCATCTTGACCTGTCGTGTCAGGCCAATGAGCCAATCACAGGCCTGCCTGGTGACCTTTGTCCTATGTGGGGTCAAGGGTCACAATAGGAGTGCAGCTTAAGGCAAACAGAGTCAGGGACAAGGCCAAGAGCTGCACCACTTTAATCATCTCAAGTAGACCTCAATGAACACTGCATCTTCCTGGATCTTTCATACCTTCAGTAACCGTCTTCCATGCTATATATGCTAATCAAATGTGCTTCCCTGGTCTAACTCTATACAACAAAACAAAAAAGTGAAGGCCCAGCTGCTCATTTGAGAAATAGTTGAGGAGAATGAATTGCTCAGATGAACATTGCGTGATACTGTACGTGTAAAGGTCTTTTGGCTTTTTTTCCTGTGTGTTCACGACTGGTGTTATGGAGTGTTTATGAAGGTTTTACGAAGACTACAGTGAAGTGTCACTTTCCCAGCTCTGCAGAACGTATTTGGGCGCTACGCCAGAGCTTCAGAGTATCATGAAAGGCTGTAAGCAAATGAACAAGCCTCTTTCCTCCAACGCTTGGAACCACCAAAAACAATTTTCCAGACATGATGTTTAATGTTCTGTGGAAACCAAAGTTTAAAGCATTTTGCTTTCAACAGGAGCCAGACCCTTCAGAGCGTCTTCTCTTCTGGGCTTGGAGGATGGAGGATTGTATGGCCCCAGTGTGTTTTAAAGTTGTTAAAGCCCCTTCACAGAAAGTGATTTATTCCTAGAGCAGCATAAGACAGGAACACAGTGTGACTGTGCTGCATTACAGCATCCCAGCTAGCTACATCAGTAGTGGACAGGCTGCCCGCTCCGTCTACTAGGGTTGTTTGATTTGGCCTTTGAATCAAAATGGCGGACCAACGGCAATGAAACACATTAATATGGATTTGAATAAGGGAAAATAAAGGAAAACCCAGATTTGCGTATTTACAAATAATAATATTTTTAAGAACTAACATTGGTTATATTGAGAGTTTAAGTGAGCCAAGAGAGCCAAGGAACCACTGACTGCAGGGGTGAAAAGCAAATCATAAACTGACTGAAGTTTGGCAAGTTAGGGCATGAGGTTGCCATGGGGGACCGCCAGCCTTACCCAGGCACTGTGTTCACAGACAGACTGGGCCGTGTGTGTGTGTGTAATTACATGTGTGTGTGTGTTTATGTGTGTGACCGTGTGGTTGCCAGTGTATGAGTGCGTGTGTAACTACCATATGTGTGTTTACGTGTGTAAGTGTGGGGTTGTGGAAAGTCCTACAAGGCCCTGGTCTCTACGCTGTCTACCTCCACCCAACACAGGCGGCTGACAATTTAAGCGGGCGGCCGACGACAGCTCCACCTGATCGTGCGCCAGCCAGCCAGGGCGCAGGGCTCGGTGGAGGCCTCGGGAGCAGTGTTGGGTTGGAGCAGTGTTACTAGTTACTGGCACTTCTTCAAAACCCAGGAAAAATCTCATTATGAGAGTGAAGCGTTGGGTTGGGTGCCTCCCGCTGCTCTCTGCTCTCCTCTCCCAGGCAGTGCTGGAACTGGAGAACACCTTCAGGTCTTACACTGGAGCAAGACAGGCCCACGNCCTCTCTCCTCCATCACTGCCTCTCTCCTCCATCACTGCCTCTCTCCTCCATCACTGCCTCATCACCACTCCCTCCCTCCTCCATCACTCCCTCTCATTTCTCTCATCCCCTCATCAAAAGACCTGGCCGCTAAATGGCAGGAGGAATATGATAAGAGAAAAAACAGAACTAGGCAGAAAAAATCATTTGAAGTATATTTTTTCTCTTCTACTTTCTAGAATGTGCTGTTCAGAGAACTGGGCAATTCGACACACACTCAAAGTTTGAACTCAGACCAGAACTACCCTAAATTCCCCATCTTAAAATTCCTCTGGTCCTAGCAGTGAAGTGACAATGTATCTCGTTCTTTCTTTCAGGGCCATGTCCCAAAGGAACAATAAGGCCACTCTCTTTGTCCAGCAGCTCCAGGGCCTGTTGTGGCCCCGTCAGCAGGCATTAATGGAGCTACAATAACACTTTCAGTGAGGCTCAGGTCCTCACCAGGCAGGCAGAGGGCTGGATCAGCTTTATTCAGCGCTATGAGAATGAAGTTTAATCCCCTGAACCTCATGTCTGACTCTGGTGGTGACACTCTGAGCACTCAATTGTCTTCAGCGCCTCCCTGCCACCTCAGCATCTTCATTTAGATCAATGGAGGACCTGGCCCAGGCCCGCACCCCTCTCTACTGTGGGACTGACTGCTCTTTTCTTCCTGGGGACCTCACATGGACCCCACAGCTCCCAGGTTTGAGGATTTGGGAATACTGACTAGTGACCTATGTCCTCTTTTAGGGGGTTCTAAAAAAGGTTTAGGACTTGTTTTAGTTCATTGATGGATTCTTGGCTGGCTCAATAGATGAAAGATTTCACACAGGATGCTTACTGATTTTTTTAAATTCACACTTCAAAGTTGTTTCATCCTCTGCTTCAGGGCCAATGTGGGATTCAATACACAAGTGACGATATCAAAGAATAATTTATACTATTCTTAAAATGTTTTTCAGTGATTGCATCTTTTGTTCAGCCAACCTTTATTCTTTATCTTCAATGACCGTGTTTTCCACTGGCTATAAGCATGGTAATCAGCTGACCTTAAAAGAGCCATCCATCTTGACCTGTCGTGTCAGGCCAATGAGCCAATCACAGGCCTGTCTGGTGACCTTTGTCTTATGTGGGGTCAAGGGTCACAATAGGAGTGCAGCTTAAGGCAAACAGAGTCAGGGACAAGGCCAAGAGCTGCACCACTTTGATCATCTCAAGTAGACCTCAATGAACACTGCATCTTCCTGTATCTTTCATACCTTCAGTAACCGTCTTCCATACTATATATGCTAATCAAATGTGCTTCCCTGGTCTAACTCTATACAACAACAAAAAAGTGAAGGCCCAGCTGCTCATTTAAGTAATAGTCGAGGAGAATGAATTGCTCAGATGAACATTGCGTGATACTGCACGTGTAAAGGTCTTTTGGCTTTTTTCCCCTGTGTGTTCACGACTGGTGTTATGGAGTGTTTATGAAGGTTTTACGAAGACTACAGTGAAGTGTCACTTTCCCAGCTCTGCAGAACGTATTTGGGCGCTACGCCAGAGCTTCAGAGTATCATGAAAGGCTGTAAGCAAATGAACAAGCCTCTTTCCTCCAACGCTTGGRACCACCAAAAACAATTTTCCAGACATGATGTTTAATGTTCTGTGGAAACCAAAGTTTAAAGCATTTTGCTTTCAACAGGAGCCAGACCCTTCAGAGCGTCTTCTCTTCTGGGCTTGGAGGATGGAGGATTGTATGGCCCCAGTGTGTTTTAAAGTTGTTAAAGCCCCTTCACAGAAAGTGATTTATTCCTAGAGCAGCATAAGACAGGAACACAGTGTGACTGTGCTGCATTACAGCATCCCAGCTAGCTACATCAGTAGTGGACAGGCTGCCCGCTCCGTCTACTAGGGTTGTTTGATTTGGCCTTTGAATCAAAATGGCGGACCAACGGCAATGAAACACATTAATATGGATTTGAATAAGGGAAAATAAAGGAAAACCCAGATTTGCGTATTTACAAATAATAATATTTTTAAGAACTAACATTGGTTATATTGAGAGTTTAAGTGAGCCAAGAGAGCCAAGGAACCACTGACTGCAGGGGTGAAAAGCAAATCATAAACTGACTGAAGTTTGGCAAGTTAGGGCATGAGGTTGCCATGGGGGACCGCCAGCCTTACCCAGGCACTGTGTTCACAGACAGACTGGGCCGTGTGTGTGTGTGTAATTACATGTGTGTGTGTGTTTATGTGTGTGACCGTGTGGTTGCCAGTGTATGAGTGCGTGTGTAACTACCATATGTGTGTTTACGTGTGTAAGTGTGGGGTTGTGGAAAGTCCTACAAGGCCCTGGTCTCTACGCTGTCTACCTCCACCCAACACAGGCGGCTGACAATTTAAGCGGGCGGCCGACGACAGCTCCACCTGATCGTGCGCCAGCCAGCCAGGGCGCAGGGCTCGGTGGAGGCCTCGGGAGCAGTGTTGGGTTGGAGCAGTGTTACTAGTTACTGGCACTTCTTCAAAACCCAGGAAAAATCTCATTATGAGAGTGAAGCGTTGGGTTGGGTGCCTCCCGCTGCTCTCTGCTCTCCTCTCCCAGGCAGTGCTGGAACTGGAGAACACCTTCAGGTCTTACACTGGAGCAAGACAGGCCCACGCCGCCCTATGGGACTCCAAATCACGGCCGGTTGTGATACAGCCTGGATTCGAACCAGGATGTCTGTAGTGACACCTCTAGCACTGGGATGCAGTGCTTTAGACTGCTGCACTATTCGGGAGCCCAGGTTTTAAAAAAGGAAAGGGGTTTTAAGTGTAAAAATTGTCCGGGTTGTCAGGTTTTGGCCAGGACTATTATGGTTTTGGTCACTAGATGTCCCCATTGCACCTTTTTTGTACCTTTTGTTTTTCTTGCTCTAATTATTGTTTGCACCTGTAAGTCATTCCCTTGTTAGTATTTAAACCCTGTGTGTTCCTCAGTTCCTTGCTCAGTGTTTGTATGTTAGCACCCAGCCCCAGCCTTTGTGAACATATATTCTCTAGTTGGATTTTCCAGAGGTTCTCTGGTTTTGTTCTTGTTTATTTTTTTGATTAGTCTTTTGAGGTTTGTTTTTTCCCTGCTGTTCTTACCACTTTGTGGATTTATAATTTTGGCCTGAAGATTTTTCCTTTATTAAACCTCCATCTCTAGTACTGCTGTGTCTGCCTCATCTTCTGGGTTCTGCCAATTATTAGTGACTGTTTCTCGCACCGGGTCCTGACACGGGTGATATCGGTCTACAGCAACTAAGCTCCTCTCAGCCATGGCCACATGTCAGAGTCAAGACAGGGTTATGAATAACCTAGAAAACCACACCATTGCTAACATCTGAAATAAATAATTAAATATATATATATATATAAATTAAATTAATAAATGAAAGAAATCAACTAAAACTGCTTGTTTTTAAAGCCAAGACATTGCCGAACTAAAACAACAAAAAGTATATTGGTTTTAGGGCTGCAAATGAGCTTAAGGTGTAGTGTTACAGGAGCAGGACCTCGAGAGGAAATGCCCATCCCCTCTCCGCCCCCAACAGAGTAAGCTGAGACACTCCGGAGGCTGGTTCAAAGGTTTGGGTCTGGTGCTGTGACTATATCCTTGAGAAGGGGGATCYGGATCAGAGAGSTARAAGTGCAGTGACCCTTTTAATTGTGTRGTACTGTTTGSAAAAACAGAAAGCATCAGACACCAGACAGCAKCTTAGAACTAGGTTGAAAACTGAGTCAAATGGGGTGGAACTACATGGACTTGTCCAATAATAAATGCAAATTWGTGTTTTCTGTTGCCATAATGAACATGACCCAAGACTCAGCTTCAGTTCTTCATATGAACCGCTCCTCCTCCTCACTCGTCTCTACCTGACATTTAACAGCCACATTCAGACAAGGCGGCACGTACTGACAAAACACGACGGCTTGAGATGGTTCCAAGATAGAAAGTGTTGTTGTGAGGTAGTGAACGGAGCACTGCCTCTAAGCATGGCTTCAAAAAGGATCGGTTTGCACACATGAAATTAAGATCTCAGATAATCATATACCGTAGCGAACCTGGCAGGAGACAAAGACACATCTACCAGGGWGGAGAAAGCTGACAGMCAATTATTGTGCAACACATCTGTTAGATCAACAGCCATCTCTGKGTGCGTGTGTGCGCGTGTTGAGTAAACATAATGTAGGTGTCTGCATGTAGAACTATGAGCCAGAACCAGAGAGACCTGTTCTGTTGTTCAACTGTGAAGAGCCTATCCTCTCGGGCCAAAACATYTGATGCTACTTTGAGGTATTTCTTGGGTTCCCTCCAAAATCATAGATACTTGGACAGACTCCAACATCATAGATGTTTATTATGCATAACAGCATAAAAGCAGAGGAGAGGCCGTTTGAAATGCCAAGAAGAGACATATCTGTTTTCTTTTACAATGCTATTTGATGCACATTTGATAATCAACTGAACGTTTTTCGCTGAGATCAAAGCATGTCAAGGCAATCCAAGGTTTGATCTTGAGGTCCTTTTCAACTTGTGAGCCAAGTCCAGCCTGATCAGATAAAACCCTCTTCAAGGAWACAAAGAATGTTTCCTTGAACTCTAACTGGACCATAACAACTCACTGACTGAACTCCAGGTTGCCAGTTTGAAACACCATGCCAGATGGTCGGAGGATGACGGTGGCTAATTGGACGCTTCTGAAGGAGCAGAGTGGACCAGACACCTTCATTGCAGTCGGCGAGGTTACGGTGCAGACTCTGCGGCCCCAAGCATGACACTGCTCACTCACAGCACACCCACTTGTCTTCCCTTCCTGCCTGTGACCCCGGAAGGAAATTATTGCCACAGGCTGGGGATTCGTCAGCAGTCAGTCAGTCAGCCAGTCAGGTTGGAGGAAGCTGCCTTATGATGTGTATGGTATGCAGTGAGCAGCACCAGGGCTCTGTGATGGCTAAGCTGGGCTGGTTAGGAGAGGTGGAGAGGCCTGGAAGGATGCATGCCAGTGGGCTTAGCATCATATCTCTAGTTAACTGGACAGGTCACACACAGACAGCTCTCAACACTGGGAAGGGGGAAAAAGTCCTGTGATTGGAAGAGTTGTGGTGTCCAACCTCATGGATTAATGCTGGTATGTTTAGTGACATTTGGTGTCTGTGCAGACCAACTGCATAATATAACATTGCTGAATGTGATGCCTTTGGATCCCAGATTTAACTCATGGGCCTGGAGAGAGAACATTGTGTGTGCATGAGCGTGCCTGCTTGCATGTGTGCCCGTTTGCGTGAATCCAGCTCTGTTGACAGCCCCCCAGAAGACTCCTCCTCTAATGACTGGCTCTTATAGTGTGATTGTACACGACCTGCCCACCATTCATTTTCACCAAGTCAGATTAACATTGCAAACATTGCTGGTCACATTACCTCATCCACATCAAAGGCTTCCCCYTAAAAGGCTCAGTAGAATATTAGTGGAGATTTACAGCCCTCATTTCTGTACTTCAGAAACATGCTGATCTCCCTCCTTCCCTCTTYGTGGTTCATGTGTGAAGTTAGCCAACACTTTAATGACCCATTTACAAAACCTTTACACCTGCAAAGATAATCTTTTACAGCTCTGCTAGCTTGCTAACCCCTTGGGCAACACACGCCACTGTAACCTGCCTGTTTCTCAAGGCATAAAGCAAGGTATTTATTAGGGCTTTGAAAAATATGTAACCACAGCAATTAGATTTTATCAGGCTGTTTATCAAACGAGTGTCTCAGAGAGGAGAAAATGGCTGCTTGATCAAGGGTCTTTAAAGCTCATGTTATTCTGTGGTTGGTTCCCCCCAGCCCAGCAGCAGAGAAGGGGTTCATGGAGATACAGTAGATAGACCATATGAACTCCAGGTGGACTGCTCTCAATTCAATTAAATTTAAGGGGCTTTATTGGAATGGGAAACGTGTTAACATTGCCAAAGCAAGTGAGGTAGATAATATACAAAAGTGAAATAAATAATAAAAATGAACAGTAAATACTACACTCACAGAAGATTCAAAATAATAAAGACATTACAAATGTCATATTATGTATATAGTGTTGTAACGATGTACAAATGGTTAAAGTACAAAAGGGAAAATAAATAAGCATAAATATGGGTTCTATTTACAATGGTGTTTGTTCTTCACTGGTTGACCTTTTCTTGTGGCAACAGGTCATAAATATTGCTGCTGTGATGGCACACTGTGGTGTTTCACCCAGTAGATATGGGAGTTTATCAAAATCGGGTTTGTTTTTCGAATTCTTTGTGGGGTCTGTGTAATCTGAGGGAATTTGTGTCTCTAATATGGTCATAAACTGGGCAGGAGGTTAGGAAGTGCAACTCAGTTTCCACCTCATTTTGTGGCAGTTGTGCACATAGCCTGTCATCTCTTGAGAGCCAGGTCTGCCTACGCGGCCTTTCTCAATAGCAAGGCTATGCTCACTGAGTCTGTACATAGTCAAAGCTTTCCTTAAGTTTGGGTCAGTCACAGTGGTCAGATATTCTGCCACGGTGTACTCTCTGTTTAGGGCCAAATAGCATTTCAGTTTGCTCTGTTTTTTTGTTCATTCTTTCCAATGTGTCAAGTAATTATTATTTTTGTTTCTCATGATTTGGTTGGGTCTAATTGTGTTGCTGTCCTGTGGCTCTGTGGGGTGTGCTTGTGAACAGAGTCCCAGGACCAGCTTGCTTAGGGGACTCTTCTCCAGGTTCATCTCTCTGTAGGTGATGGCTTTGTTATGGAAGGTTTGGGAAACGCTACCTTTTCGGTGGTTGTAGAATTGAACGGCTTCTTTCTGGATTTTGATCATTAGTGGTCTCGGCCTAATTCTGCTCTGCATGCATTATTTGGTGTTCTACGTTGTACCAGAGGATATTTCTGCAGAATTCTGCATGCAGAGTCTCAATTTGGTGTTTGTCCCATTTTGAGAATTCTTGGTTGGTGAGCGGACCCCAGACCTCACAACCATAAAGGGCAAGGGGTTCTATAACTGATTCAAGTATTTTTAGCCAGATCCTAATTGGTATGTCGAATTTTATGTTCCTTTATGTTCCATGAAGGCATGGAATGCCCTTTTGCCTCGTCTCTCAGATTGTTCACAGCTTTGTGGAAGTTACCTGTGGCGCTGATGTTTAGGCCGAGGTATAGTTTGTGTGCTCTAGGGCAACAGTGTCTAGATGGAATTTGTATTTGTGGTCCTGGCAACTGGACCTTTTTGGAACACCATTATGTTGGTCTTACTGAGATTTACTGACAGGACCAGGTCTGGCAGAATCTGTGCAGAAGATCTAGGTGCTGCTGTAGGCCCTCCTTGGTTGGTGACAGAAGCACCAGATCATCAGCAAACAGACATTTGACTTCAGATTCTAGTAGGGTGTGGCCGGGTGCTGCAGACTGTTCTAGTGCCCTCGCCAATTCATTGATACACATGTTGAAAAGGGTGGGGCTTAAGCTGCATCCCTGTCTCCCCACAGCCCTGTGGGAAGAAATTTATTTTTTGCCTATTTTAACCGCACACTTGTTTTTTGTGTACATGGATTTTATAATGTTGTATGTTTTTCCCCCAACACCACTTTCCATCAATTATAGCAGACCTTCATGCCAAAGTGAGTCGAAGGCTTTTTGAAATCAACAAAGCATGAGAAGACTTTGTCTTTGTTTGTTTTTGTCAACTAGGCTGTGCAAGGTGAACACGTGGTCTGTTGTATATAATTTGGTAAAAAGCCAATTTGACATTTGCTCAGTACATTGTTTTCACTGAGGAAATGTACAAGTCTGCTGTTAATGCAGAGGTTTTTCCCATGCTGTGCAGCATACCCAACGGTAGTTTTTGGGTTCAAATTTTTCTCCACTTTTGTGGATTGGGGTGATCAGTCCTTGGTTCCAAATATTGGTGAAGATGCCAGAGCTAAGGATGATGATAAAGAGTTTAGTATAGCCAATAGCCAGTCGCAGTCACACTTCCCCCCAAAGGGCTTTATTGGCATTTACATTGCCAAAACAAATGAAATAGATGAACAGTAAACATTACACAAAAGTCTCAAAAGGAATAAAGACAATTTAAATGTCATATTATGGCTATGTACAGTGTTGTAACGATGTGAAAATAGTTCAAGAACAAAAGGGAGAAAAAAATAAACATAAATATGGGTTGCATTTACAATGGTGTTTGTTCTTCACTCTCTCCAACACATTCTCCGCCAGCCAGCCCAGCCACTATGATGAACCCTCTCTGGAGAAAGCCTCCATTCCCAGGGGAGCCAGGATTGGAAAGGAATGGAGACCGCTTGTCACTTGGCCTTGATTTACAGGTGGCCCAGTCTGCCAAGAGTAGCAAATCACTATGTTATAGCCATTGTCTTTGAATACAGAGTGAAGTGAAGCACATTTCTAAAGAATGGAAGAGATGAGGGAGAGGAGAGGAGCCGTATAGGCAGCAGAGACAGTGTCACACCTCATCTCTGTCTGAGGGCCTGGGGGGTTAAAACTGCAATCACATAGCTCTCACCTCCACACAGGAAATTATGGAGCTCTTTGGAACCATCTAGCTATAGTGCCAAGCAGCAGCAGAGAGCGAGAGCTGTATGCGTTCCAGAGGGCTTGACACAGTGTGTCTAGGAAGTCTGGGTAATTAGTTGAAGTATCATGAGTTGGTTTAGGAGACGGTGCTGTAGGGGTATGTGTGGGTTCAGACACCGGTTCAGAATGTGGGAGGAGGGGGTCTAAGCCTCAGGGGAAGTAGAAAGTGACAGCCACTTCAGCCTCTTACCACAGACAGAGCACTGGGGAGATATCCAGCTAACACACCTCTGTTCTCTATCTTGCAGGAAATGACATCTGGGCCTACATCTGCTCTGACTGCCCTTCTTTCAATGTCCCAAGCCATTATCTAAGGGACCATTCACGCAGCAAATAAACACAGGGGCAGAAATAACCACTTCCAACTCCAGAGAGCACTCTGGTGCCAGTGGCAGGTTTAAGGGTTTCTAGTCATAGCTCTAACCAGAACTAGTGGTCAGGGTTAGATGTCAGTTGGTCACGATAATGAACTTTGGTGGAGCATGTTGTTCACGCTCGTGCTTGACTGAATCCCCTGCAAGCACACACACAATCGCCTGCACAGCACGTGTGTACACTACTACACAGGAAAAGTTACCAGTGACAAACCAATCAGGAAACGGGCACTCAAACAGGAAGGAACAAAACAAATCTCTGAGCACCCCACTCACAGAATCCAGGACTCAGTCATTGAACCTCTCACTTTTGTTGGTTTCAAAGATCTTGGGAAAAGTGTAGCATTAGTAGTGGCTTCATAATCTCAAGTATCACACCGACGGCATACAGGCGGATTGGCTTTGAAGCATCAAATATGAATCGGCACAGTCAGTTTGTTCCACTTCCACCCCCTTCAGGCAACCCCTGTATTTCACTCACAGATTTCAAAATCTGTGAGGTTCCACTGATACTGCAGCAGAAAGTTAAAGCAGAACCGTTTCACATAGATAGCTCACTCAGAAGGAGGAGGTGAACGACACACTGCATTTGAAACCGTATTTCCATCTGCCCCAGGTGTACCTCAGAGAGGGATACAACTTAAGCTAGGCCCATCACAGTCCAATGGCTGGACAGAGTTAAGCTAGGCCCACCACAGTCCAATGGCTGGGCACACTTAAGCTAGAAGAACACTGAAGCTTCTGGAGTGGAAATGACCCATAGATGTTACACAGTGTTTAGTAATTACAGTTGTGCTATTAGAGTTGAAATGGGGTAGCAGAGGCAAGACAGTGAGGCRTGTGTCAACCTCTGCCTGGTGGGGAGGCCTACAGCTCAGGCCCCTGGTTGTTCCTACACACTCACCCTGTCCCCTGAGCACTGTCATTAGCCCTCAGGAGATTCCCCCAGCTGCCCGCATCATCCACACAGTCACATGCAGACACACCACATGCATACACAAACCAACAAAAACAACTCTGGGCAATATAATCAGAGGCCATGGATGAAGAACCAACCAGCCACGCACCCCCACAAACCAGTAGTCACAGTTAAACGCTTGACAGCCTGTGGCCAATTTACATTCAGTTCCATTTAGAGTTCACACAGACCAACTCCATTTCTGGTTAAGCACTCTAACGGTTGAGGTTCCTCTGCCTGTGTTTAGCATGAGTAATGGGTTTAAGGTTAACAGCCAGGCCAAATGGGCCTTCAGGGACTCCTCCCTGGTCGTCCTGACCCAGTGACAGGCTATGACGTGGGGTAAAGTCCTCACCTCTCTGGGCCTCACTCAGGCACCTGTGGAGCATAAACACACCGGAGAGCAGCGGGGAGCAGGGCCTTCCTTTACAGCTGGGCCTCCCTGCCCCTGTCCTGTGTTTGGGTTTCTCTCAACCGAAAAAATCCCCTAACAGACAATCCAGGCCCAAATATGCACCCTGGGTCCCAGGCGCCATGGGAAGGGCCTACGTCCCACGCTGGCTGTCAGGAGGAGGCCACAATGGTCCCAGAGCTGTTTAATGTTTATCTATGCCSCACTTCCTCTGTTCCCTCTCCGTCTGTGACTCAGGTGACCACAGGATTCTAGTGGTCATCCTGTGTCTGAAGCAGAGAGTAACTACTCCAAGAGCTGTAGACTGGAGAACATCATTGGTGTCATTCTACTAATGAAAACATACAAATGTGGAAGTAGACTAAATTGGTATTTGGCTGTTACTAATCCTAAATCAACAAGTAAATAAATATGTTGAGAGAGTGTGCATGTGTGTGTGCCTGACTGTGTGTGATTGCAGTTTCACACAGATTTTTATTTATTTAATTTATATACCTTTATTTAACTAGGCAAGTCAGTTAAGAACAAATTCTTATTTTCAATGATGGCCTAGGAACAGTGGGTTAACTGCCTTGTTCAGGGGCAGAACGACAGATTTTTTCCTTGTCAGCTCGGGGATTCGATCTTGCAACTGGTCCAACGCTCTAACCACTAGGCTACCTGCCGCCCCAGATGATGATCTTGTCCTATTATAAGAGTCATATACATGCAGCGACTTTGACTGCTCAGTCAAATTATTCAGTGCTTACTACATGGGCCGGAGCGCAACCCACAGGGGGATCACATAAACAAACAAGAGAGAATTATTCAGGGTTTAAACGCTTAAACGCCCACTTCAGCAGAGCCTTTTAAGTGTGTGATTAAAACGGGCACTGAACTTCACATGGAATGCTCAGCGGAACCCAACGCCACCACAGGAGTTTCTTTCCCACTCAATCTCTCCCTCCCCCTCTCGTACTCAGTCTATACATGGTCCTGCCTCACACGCTCCATCTTTACCAATTCTTCCTGTCCCATATAACATCCATTACTACCAACACTCTCTGTGAACATCCCTTTTCAATCAGCCAGTGTAAAATAAAAAAAACGGGGATATAGTTTACCGATATAGGATCTGAATTTGATCACTCTTTTGCAAAGCAGGAAGTGCAAACTTGTAGTGTATGAGTTTTTAAAATGCTTCTAAAGTTTGTCATTTCCAATTTGAAATTTCAGACTTGATTTTCCCTAATGAAAAATGTATCAACTCCTAAACAAAAATCCATTAATTATAATCCACATTTAATTTTGCTGCAGGATAATTTTCCTGCTGTAGGAAACTGGCTCAAATTAAGATCCTACATCTGTACTTGCTTTTTAGATCTGTTGTTCTGTGTCTGATGCATCCACACATCAAAAGGATAAAGAGAAGCAAGCACCTCATCGTGATGATGTCGGCGTGATTAGTTCTATATTTAGATGGATAATCTGCTAATTAGGCCTTTCACTGATACTTAATATGCACACGCTCATCAATTCGATAAGCCATCTCAAAACTGGAAGCTATAAACTCTGTCACAAAACAAAGGCAAAGGGAGAGTCAGAGAAAATATCAATCCGTGGTCCGTAGTGTTAAAATTACACAAAGAAAGCAGCTCTTCTAGCATACAAACAAATCCTACTGAAAGCCAAGCATCATAAGAGAAGAGAGAGGAGAAGAGAAACAAATCCAATTGATCCTGGGATATCTGTAGCTCCACAGTGAGCAGATATTTGGGGAAACAAAGCCCAAATCTCAGTTGCTAATCCCTGGGGATTCAGAGCACATTCCAGGGACTGCTTTGATCTCCTGAGTGCATCCGGACAGCCCATCCCAGACACACGGCATCCTCATACACACGTCTCATGCCGTCCCCCTGCACACCCCCATACCCAATCACTATTTTTACACATTCACACATAAAAATAATCAGATCAAAACATCACACAGACATGGAACCCAACAATAAACCGAGACAAAATCAACAATGGAACAATATTGTGAAGATACTCAACCTAAAATGAATGGAGGAGAACCGTGTGAGATGTGTGTTGTGATACTCCTGTGCTACAACAGAAAGTTGTAAACAACAGAGCCAACAGATCTAATGTATGTGTATCAATACTTTTACCTCATTGAGTATATCATTATCATCTCCTTTCACCGAAACCATTTCCGGCAGTCCCATTCACAACAACCAATGAGGTTTATCCGCTTCACATTGTCACATAGGGTGAAATTTCTCCAGCTATGCAATCTATGTGACACACGATCCGGGAAGTGACATTAATGCCACCTGCATCTCCTCTCCCTCCCAGTCCCCCAGATACGTAAACGACAACCCAAGACTTCCTCTCCTCTCTTCTATTCTCATTGTAATAACAGAGCCAGGTGCATGTCCCCCTACTCCCCAGCCCTCTCCCCAAAGGCAAACGCTTTCTTTTCTTAGACCACAACTCCAAACTTCTCCCAGCCTCTTCAAAGGACAACAACAGGCCTGTCCTCCCAGGGGGTGTGGAGGGGTACGGCCTGATGGGAGAGGGGCATATGACACAATGTCACTCACAGCACGCAGGGAGACAGCTGGTGGGAACAGCACAGGCATGGGGAGAGGACAGAAAGCGAGAGAGGACAGAAAGCGAGAGAGAGGAGTAAGCATTTGAAAGGTGCATTCAGCACTGAGACAAGGACCCTGTGCTTTTGTGAAGACAATAAAAAAACACTACAGGAGAAGAAGTAAGAAAAGAAGCTAGGCCACAGAACTGCCATGTCTATTATCAGACTCAGAGGCTGAGGGWAGCACATTTAAAAGCTTTACTTCAAARATCAGAGCGCTGGCACCCAGTGAGAAACACGGGGATGTGGGCAGAAGTTCTACTCTGTGATTCATTTYGGARTGCTRTTAGTTSTCAGATGTACCTTAAGATATTTKGTCCCAGTTTTGTATGRGTTTRGAACCTAAACCTTAGATGGAAGGTTTTKAAAAWTGTGCTTTGGAATTGTCAGCCCAGAGCAGGGGTTTGGCGACTCCAGCAGTAGCATCACTGGGGGCCTCCTTTTACTACACAGAGGGTTAGGCCTCACAGAGGGGGCCTCTATATATCCACCTCCCTGGCCCACTTCAAATGCAGTCTAATTTCATCAGCAACAACCAGGCAAGGCCACAGGGTAAACACAAGAAAAAAGATGGAGCCTGAGAGGGAAAAATGGGAGAGTTGGAAGAGGAGAGAGCTGAGATGGGGGAGGGGCTTAGGGATGAGGAAAGTTACTTGGCAAGGGTGTGGGGGAAAATGCCTTAACAAATCATCAATTAAAATCTTTTCAAATTTGCTTTCAGCACATTGCAAATTCCTCAGACAGACCACTGGCTAGGGTACAACTCACAACACTGCCTGAAGACCGGAGAAGACAGGGAGGGCAGTAGACCTTCAACACCTGGGCTTAGAGACTTGAAAGCCCAACAAACCAGACAGGCATTGGAACTGCCAAATCATAAACGGTTGACTTTCTTACTTCTTATTAATAATCTAGATTACAAAACTTTAAGAGATATAAAAACAGCATAGAAAAAAACAAAAATGTGCTTAGAGTCAGAATTAAAGCTGGAATCCTTAGTGGTGAAACTGACACATCTGTTTGGGATAACACAAACAAGTTACTGCAAAAGAAAACAGTTTTTTTCCCTCAGACATTATTGCACGCGCTAGGAAACTATGCAGTATTTTGTTTTTTTCGTGTTATTTCTACATTGGTACCCCAGGTAATCTTAGGTTTCATTACATACAGCGGGAGGAACTACTGAATATAAGAGCAACGTCAACTCACTATCATTACGACCAGGAATATGACTCTCCCGAAGCGGATCCTGTGTTTTGCCTCCACCCAGTACAATGGATCGGATCCCAGCCGCGACCCTAAACAAACGACGCCGTAAAAGGGGAAAACGAAGCGGTCTTCTGGTCAGGCTCCGGAGAAGGGCACACCGCGCTCCACTCCCTAGCATACTACTCGCCAATTTCCAGTCTCTTGACAAAAAGGTTGATGAAATCCGAGCAAGGGTAGCATTCCAGAGAGACTGTAACGTTCTTTCTTCACGGAAACATGGCTCACTCGAGAGACCGTAACGGAGTCGGTGAGCCAGCTGGTTTCTTCACGCATCGCGCCGAGAGAAAACAACATCTTTCTGGTAAGAAGAGGGGCGGGGGGGGGGGTATGCCTTATGATTAACGAGACGTGGTGTGATCACAAACAACATACAGGAAGTCAAGTCATTCTGTTCACCTGACTTAGAATTCCTCAACAATCAAATGTCGACCACATTATCTACCAAGGGAATTCTCTTCGATTATAATCAAATAGCCGTATATATCCCCCCCCAAGCAGACACATCGATGGCCCTGAATGAACTTTATCTGACTCTTGTAAACTGGAAACCACACCACCCTGAGGCTGCATTCATTGTAGCTGTGGATTTTAACAAGGCTAATCTGAAAACAAAACTCCCTAAATTCTATCAGCATATCGATTTGTGCTACCAGGGCTGGTAAAACCCTGGATCATTGTTATTCTAACTTCCGCGACGCAAATAAGGCCCTCCCCCGCTCCTTTCGGAAAAAGCTGACCATGACTCCCTTTTGTTGCTTCCAGCCTACAAACAGAAACAAGAAGCTCCCGCGCTCAGGTCTGTTCAACGCTGGTCCGACCAATCTGATTCCACGCTTCAAGACTGCTTCGATCACGTGGATTGGGATATGTTCCGCATTGCATCCAACAACAACAATGACGAATACGCTGATTCGGTGAGCGAGTTCATTAGAAAGTGCATCGCCGACGTAATAACCCACAGCAACGATTAAAACATTCCCAAACCAGAAACTGTGGATTGATGGCAGCATTCGCGCGAAAGCTGAAAGCGCGAACCACTGCTTTTTAACCAGGCAAGGTGACCGGAAACATGGCCCGATACAAACAGTGTAGCTATTCCCTCCGCAAGGCAATCAAACAAGCTAAGCGTCAGTATAGAGACAAGTAGAATCACAATTCAACAGCTCAGACACAAGAGGATGTGGCAGGGTCTACAGTCAATCACAGATTACAAAAAGAAAACTATCCCTGTCGCAGACCAGGATGTCTTGCTCCCAGACAGACTAAATAACTTTTTTGCTCGCTTTGAGGACAATACAGTGCCACTTGACACGGCCCCTACCAAAACCTGCGGGCTCTCCTTCACTGCAGCCGAGGTGAGTAAAACATTTAAACGTGTTAACCCTCGCAAGGCTGCAGGCCCAGACGGCATTCCCAGCCGCGTCCTCAGAGCAATGCGCGAGACCAGCTGGCTGGTATGTTTACGACATATTCAATCAATCCTTATCCCAGTCTGCTGTTCCCACATGCTTCAAGAGGGCCACAATTGTTCCTGTTCCCAAGAAAGCTAAGGTAACTGAGCTAAACGACTACCGCCCGTTAGCACTCACTTCTGTCATCATGAAGTGCTTTGAGAGACTAGTCAAGGACCATATCACCTCCACCCCTACCTGACACCCTAGACCCACTCCAATTTGCTTGCCGACCCAATAGGTGCACAGACGACGCAATCGCAAACCAAACTGCCCTAACCCATCTGGACAAGAGGAATACCTATGTGAGAATGCTGTTCATCGACTACAGCTCAGCATTTAACACCATAGTATCTCCAAACTCGTCATCAAGCTCGAGACCCTGGGTCTCGACCCCGCCCTGTGCAACTGGGTACTGGACTTCCTGACGGCCGCCCCCAGGTGGTGAGGGTAGGTAACAACATCTCCACGCCGCTGATCCTCAACACTGGGGCCCCACCAAGGTGCGTTCTGAGCCCTCTCCATGTACTCCCTGTTCACCCACGACTGCGTGGCCATGCACGCCTCCAACTCAAATCATCAAGTTGTGGGACGACACTACAGTGGTAGGCTTATTACCAACAACGACGAGACGGCCTACAGGGAGGAGGTGAGGGCCCTCGGAGTGTGGTGTCAGGAAAATAACCTCACACTCCAACGTCAACAAAACAAAGGAGATGATTGTGGACTTCAGGAAACAGCAGAGGGAGCACCCCCCTATCCACATTGACGGGACAGTAGTGGAGAGGGTAGTAAGTTAAGTTCCTCGGCGTACAACATCACGGACAAACTGAATTGGTCCACCCACACAGACAGCGTTGGAAGAAGCGCAGCAGCGCCTCTTCAACCTCAGGAGCCTGAAGAAATTCGGCTTGTCACCAAAGGCACTCACAAACTTCTACGATGCACAAATCGAGAGCATCCTGTCGGGCTGTATCACCGCCTGGTACGGCAACTGCTCCGCCCACAACCGTAAGGCTCTCCAGAGGGTAGTGAGGTCTGCACAACGCATCACCGGGGCAAACTACCTGCCCTCCAGGACACCTACACCACCCGATGTCACAGGAAGGCCATAAAGATCATCAAAGACAACAACCCGAGCCACTGCCTGTTCACGCCGCTATCATCCAGAAGGCCGAGGTCAGTACAGGTGCATCAAAGCAGGGGCCGAGAGACGAAAAAGCTTCTTATCTCAAGCCATCAGACTGTTAAACAGCCACCACTAACATTTAGCGGCCGCTGCCAACATACTGACTCAACTCCAGCCACTTTAATAATGGGAATTGATGGAAATTGATGTAAAAATGTATCACTAGCCACTGTAAACAATGCCACTTAATATAATGTTTACATACCCTACATTACTCATCTCAATATGTAATGTATATACTGTACTCTATATCATCTACTGCATCTTGCCATCTTTATGTAATACATGTACCACTAGCCACTTTAAACTATGCCACTTTATGTTTATATACCCTACATTACTCATCTCATATGTATATACTGTACTCGATACCATCTACTGCATCTTGCCTATGCCGTTCTGTACCATCACTCATTCATATATCTTTATGTACATATTCTTTATCCCTTTACACTTGTGTAGTAGTTGTGGAATTGTTAGGTTAGATTACTCGTTGGTTATTACTGCATTGTCGGAACTAGAAGCAACAAGCATTTCGCTACACTCGCATTAACATCTGCTAACCAATGTGTATTGACAAATAAAATTTGATTTTGATTTGATTAGGTACTGCAATTTCCCCCCCAAACTGCTCATTTCATTTGGATGCTGCTCACCTCCATTTGTCAACAAAAACAAAAAACAATAACAAAGGAGCTGGGAAAACAATGGCGCTGTCTCCCCTATGTGGATTCTATCTTTAAAAGGGCCATAGTCCTGGAGAGAAAATGTACTCAGCTCACCTGTTGTGGACCTCACATGACAATACCAGCTGTCCTTACTGCTCAGTCCCACATAAAATAACTCTGTTAACTTACATTTTGATTTAAAAATACATAAGAACAAGTGAGTTTAAAATAATAATCTTATGCACTAAATCTATATGCAAGAAAACTTTCTCTACTCTGGAGTCTCTCCTCTCCCCTACCACAATAACACAACTCAATGCATAATACCTCAACCAATGATAACCGTTGCTAACGTAATCAGCTCTACAAAACAAACATGTCCCATAAAAGAGCATTTCATTTTAATGGAGTAGGCTATTGGCAGTAATCCCCTCTCTCCTTTCAAGAATATGATAGTTTGGTTTGGGAGGTTTCAGATCAAAAGGATTCCAGTCTTAGACTCCCCGCTGCTGCCACCATCTGACCCACATTCTCCTGGACCCCAGTTCAGCCGGGAGGCAAAAAGAACACGGCCTATAAAGTATATGTATCAAATACAACATGGGCCGCTTTTAAAGGCTAAGAGGAATGTTTGCATTGCATTCTCACCTGGCAAAGGTTTTAGCCCTTTTTCATTGGACAATACTATGGGGTTAGGGTATTTACTACGACTTATGGAAAGCAGTAACTTCCACAAACAATCCTGTCAAGTTCTGTAATGCTAACGCTTCATGATAATGTTAAGTTATAGATCATTTATAAGACATTTGCTAGTTAATATCTCACAATTTAGAAAAATTGACTAATTTCAAGCATTATCATACTTAAGTGTTTTAAAATCTTTAAAAAACGGAATAAATCTAAAATGCCAAATGGTCCCTAAAATAAACACATGAAATGCCATGTCAAAGCAAGCAAACAAAATATTAAAAACATTACAATGAAATATTCATGTTCTAAAGACCACTTTGCTGAAGGGAAAAACCTAAGGGAAAAGCATCCCAAAAAATATTGATGTCAGGAACACTTTGTCCTATTCTATTAATTTTCCCGCAGCCCTGTGAAAGCCATTAGGCACATAGAATTAAATAATTTGTAAAACAGAAAACCCTGCGAGCCCAAATTGTTCAAAACCATCCTACTTTTTCAGTGGGGTTCCTTTTCCATCCTGGCCAAAWATCACTTCACACCATCTGGCAAATTAAAAAAATGCTCTACAAAACAATCCCACCCTTTCACATGTATCCCACAATGCCCTCTGGTGAGTCTGCTGAACTGAAGAGGGCCCATGGATACCCTAACCATGCCCAGAGGGCTGCTACACGGAACAGAACACCGAACCCGTTCCTACCCCGATGATGATGTCAGAAGGAGGGTCTGATTACAATATGAAGATGTTTATTAGAGGCCTGACAACATGTCAGGCTTAGTGGTGTTGACACCATGTGCATGCAACAAGCAGACCTGAGRCTGACCCCATCACGGCACTCAGTGCTACACTTGATCACTCGCATATCAATACAAACTGGGCATAAGTCAAAAATCTCAGCCCGCTGCTTTTCCCGTCAACCTCCCTGGGCTAGCAGAGCCTCACACCTTCACAGCCCGCTGACCAATGTGCTGCTATTAAAAACACCTCACGGCAGGGATAGAGAAAACAACTGTGTACTTTAGACAGGTTGGACTTTGATCAAGATATTTTGCCAGCGTGCACGAGGCTGATTGTCACTYCCTGAAGGAGTCCTTGACTTGGCTCCTCACCAGCATATCCCTGTGTCTTCCTCATACCAGAGACATTTAAATGAAATGAACCAGACTGGTCAAGTACGCGCTGCCATTGGTCACTTCCTTATGATAATGACATGATAAATCAGAAGAAGCAACGCAAAACRAGGCATATGCTATTACATAAAAGATTCAGTTTAGATACATTGCTTTGTGTGCATTGCCAAAGTTTCAAAGTGCTGGGGTGATAAATGCTTGGGATAATCCAACCAGAGAAACAACGGCAAACACCTCTTGTTCAGTTAACACAAGGCTTTTCATGCACACAAGCATGAGCAGCTCACTAGAAATGCAATGTCCATGAAATAGTGTGACAGTGAATGCATGATTCTCATTGAACGCAACTGCAGCATGAAATGTAGCATGTAAACATCGAATGGTGGTATGTCTGGTCACAACATGATGGCCACATTGCTGGACAGAGCGTATTAGCTTCCCTCTGTTCCAGTGGGCTGAGTGAGCTCAGTAGCTGAGAAGTGGAAAAGTCCTGGTGGATTTTTTGATGAGCTCTCAATCCTCAAAAATGCTGCCTTTGAGAAGTGAGCATCCCTAACCAAAGAGGCTTACACACGGCTCCTCTGAAGCTTTTCCAAAGTAGTGCACTATATAGGGAATCAGGTGCCATTTGGGATGCAACCACTGTGTGTTTACCGGGATGACAAATCTGAAACAGACATGACCTCCACCACCTCTACCCCAGCCTTACAATGCAGCCCTGTCACCAGTCTGTCAGACTGCAATGCTTTCAACTCAGCCGTGATCTATTACCTAGAGTATAAACTTTAGCAGCATCTGTTCTTGGTGGTGTGACACATTTGTTCCCATGCACCAAAAGTGTCTGATGATTAGAGAGTTACCAAAGCAAGCATTGTGTAGCAAGTCAGGGCTCCTTTTGTAAAAAGTTGTATTAACATATGCTGTTTTGTACTGTATGTTGAAACAAACATGGCTGAAAGACTGAAAAGTGCTGTGGGAAAGATATTTGTTAATAGAGAGGTTTAAACACAAGCCTACAACGTTTTCCCTCTTAAATATTTGGTCTATCATGTATATGGGGCCAAGTGTGTACTGTCAACAGCCATGTCATGGTGTTAACATGTCACACTTTCATTCTCCAGAATCACAAAACATCCTTAACTGTTTACAATGGGAATGAAATTAACACACTGATAAGAATGTCACAGGTAAAGAAGAGGATGAAGTTCGTGCACACTGAATTTTAAATAGCAGCTTTTATCTTGCCACACCTGCATGAGACTTCTAATGTGCCACTCATAGGCGGAAATCCCAGGGGGGACGGGGGGGACACGACCCCCCATCTGGGGAAAATATGATTTGTCCCCCCAATCTATCACTGTAAACTAACTATGTAATTTCAATAATATTAATATACGCAATGAAAGCAGTTGTGCTGATTATAGGACACTTAATAGCGCCTTTTTAAGTTTCAAAAGATTGCGACCACCCCGCCCTTTGCCTCACAATGGTTTGATCCACTGCCAGTTCTTTAGCTGGCAAGGTAATAGAGGGTTCGTATCTACTGTCCGAAAGGCACTCAATGTACGTAACTGACGTAGGTTAATCCAGTCAATCGCGCCATAGCAATGTTACATTTTTTGTTGGCAGGTTCACACACTAGCTGAATTTGCAGAGCTAGCGCGCAAACTAAAGCAAACATTAACTAGCAAGCTAGCTAGTACTATTCCATTAATGTGGCGTCGTCAAAGATGGAATCTTTGCTATCGCAGTTTATTCCAAGATCAGCATGCAGCTGTAGTGCTTCAAAGTCCCTGTGATAAGGTTAGCGATAAACTGAAGTCCAAACTGAACAGAACTACACTCTCTTATACCATTGTCTTAATAATTTAATGGTCTCGTTGCAAAAGCTAAGTTGTCGCTAGTGAACTTTTTTACATTTATTTTATTTCACCTTTTTTTTAAAGATTAGCAAACACCACAGAACGGAGGATTGGTGCTCCGCTAGCTTTACAAATTCAGCTATTGTTGGAAGCCAGCCAATATGAAACAAACTATATTAAAATTAGAAAAGGTTGTAGCATATGTTGTGTAAATGTGGTGTGTGTGCAGCTAGACCGGCCAGCCAGCCAGCCAGGTAGAAAAATGGCAGAAAAAGTAAAAAGACGGACATCAGAGTATTTTTCAGTACACCAAAACGCAAAGTAAGAACTCTAGTAGCCTAATATCTCAAAGACGAGTTGATAAAATGTTCATAAGAAAGAAGTGAAATGCTAATGGAAATGTTTCACAATGATGTCATTAAGCAGAGCAGGCACAAGATGGCACACAGACAGCAGAGCTGGGGACAGATAGGCAGGGACAGACTGGCAGAGACAGGGAGTCTCAGGTAAGTTTGTTGAGTCTTTGTTTGGCAACATTATGAAAGGTTCTCAATTTTTTTACTTGTAAAATAGGGACATATTGGAAAATGCCATGGATACCCCGCTCTCAACTTAAACTGATGACTAAACTAAGATTTGTTTTGGCAATGGTATTGGCTGTTGTGATTAATTGTGTAGTTTTGGGTACCGGTAGTTAGGAGTACGGCAAACACCTTATTTCTTTTCTAGGAGACAGACTGAGTCAGTGAGGGTGGTGAAAGGGAAAGAGCCAGGGAGAGAGACTTCAGAGAACAATGTCACAGCCACGGCAGGACCAGGTGTCACCCTTGTTGCCAGCAGCACCAGTATAGGGGACAGTGGCACAGCATTGTCCAGTTACCTCAGTGATGGCACAAAACCATATCAGCCACACCCACAATTTTTGAACCGCAAACTCTTGCCAACAGAGTGTTGACGTTTCAAGAGGCCCCAAAGCACAGAATGAATTCTGAACATCATGGCCAATACAATCATTCGAGGCATTGCAGCTGAGATTAGGTCTCTTCTGATGTACAATTTTCATTAATTGTTGATGGTACTCAAGATGTCTCTGGTGCTGAACAGGAGAGTGTCTTTTTGCATTATGTTGACCATGACCGTGTCCCTCACGAGGAGTTTATTGGGCTATACAGGGTGTCGGAGACAACAGGTGAGGGCATTGCGAAAGTGGCAACTGAAGTGTTGTTGAGGCTCAATTTGCCCATGTCTGGCTTACGTGGGCAGAGTTACAATGGTGCCTCAAACATGGCAGGAAAATACACAGGTGCACAGGCAATTGTGAGAAGGCAGCAGCCATTAGCCCTCTATGTCCATTGTGGAGCACACTGTGTAAATCTGATTACACAGGCTTGCTGCTCAGCCTCCCCACTGATCCGGGATTCCCTTTCTTGGGTCCATCAGTTAGGTGTCCTCTATGGCCAGTCAGGAAAGTTTAAGAGCATGTTTGAATCAATTGCCACGTCCAAAGAAACACATCTGCCCACCCGGAAACCCCTATGTCCAACAAGGTGGACTGTGCGGAATACTGCTGACTATATAAATGTATCAGAAAAAGTAAAATTAAAAGGTCAATTCAATACGGAGACTAACTTTGTGATGGTTCTCAATGGAGACTCTTTTAGATGAGATCACACCATGTTCATTGTATTTATGAAAACTACACCCATACAGTGTACAGTACCATTGCTACCTACTGGCCTTTCTTGATATTGCTAGTTGTAAGTACGAATACCTGCATACATACTGGACTGGTAAGGAGCACTGCTATAACTATTATTATTAGTAGTATTATAATGATTTAAACATTTGAACAAGTTGGTTAAACCCTTCAGTTAACTACTGTACCTATCAATTATTCAGTTGTAGGAATTATGGTTCCTCAATATACATTTAACATATTACAACGTAGGCTATGTGTTACAGCACTACTTTTGGTGTCCCCCTCAGGAATTGCTCTTGAGAAAATGTAATGTAATTGTCCCCTCCAAGGTTGATATCAGATTTTCGCCCCTGGTGCCACTGTTTTCAAACATTTCCATGTGTCTGGATGAGAGTCAAGAATGTCTATCTATGTTGTCTAGCCAACAAAGCAAATAATGATTATCTAAACAAACAAAAAAAGACATATGCAGACTATCCGTGTGATGTCAGCTTTATATTATCAATCATTTACCATTTTTTAATTGAGATTATTAGTCTGGCCTATAACTTTCCCTCAACTAGCCTATAACTAAACACACTGCTACTTTCTTTTTACAACATTTCTGGTTTTCTTTTCAACTTCTGCATAATGCACAGAATACATATAAATAACCAAAATTGCTTGAGAATGTTATTGAATAAGTCTACGTCAGAAGCTGACTTTTTGCTTTAGAAGTAAGTGTTTGAAGAAGAATTAAGAACTGAGAATCTACTTTTGTATATATATATTTTTAAACTACTTAATTCGAAACAACCGATAAATTCAGTTAAACTTTAGACTACAATTTATCCCAGTAAAAATTAATTGTAGCCTTGGCTAAACCTCGAATGGGAAGCTAAGAAAGTTAGGACCGTACAGGCTTCATTGTATCAACATCAAACAGATTAACAATCTTATTTTTGAAATCATAATAATTTATTGAAACATTTATTTAACTTACCTGAGTAGACAAGCCGCACTTATTCGTGTGGTGACAGTCCTGTTGCTCAAGCCGCGAGCCCGTGCAATAGTATTTCTGTTTCACGAGCCAATCGTCAATTCCTTTCCTTGCCAAACAGGCATTAACTACAAAACTGTCGCCTGAAATCAACATAAAATGTGCATTATTACAATGTAAACAACATGTTACGGTTAGGTTACAATGTAACATCTTTCTTCAACATTGTGTTTTTTTTCTAACTTTTCTTGAATGACTGCAGACTTCGTCTGATGTTGTCAACGAGTCGGTCATTATTGGTGCATGGATAAATGGGATGATAGACTGGAAATACTTTTAACAATGTATATTTTCAACAAATATAATAAAATAGACAACAAATATATAGCCTGTCTTAAGTGTAGGCCTGTGGGCTACTCACCCTCCGGACTTTCCCTCGGTTTACAAATCGCAGCTTTTCGGGACAATTGTCGAGAGAAACAGAGAACATAAAGATAGGCATTACTCGAAAGTATTACCGCAAGTGAGCATTCAATTCAACGATTAGGGGTGACATGTTTCGGTAAAACATCATATCTTACCATGTTTCGAGTGAAGTTTACCCATTTCTCTGCATTGAGTTGGGATTGAAAACCATCAAATGTATTTATAATCCAGAAATCAGCGATATCCAGACGATATAAGAAGCGTCCGTAAAGAAAGCAGCAGGCTGCACTCAGTACATCCTACGGCAACAGCGCCACACTAGTCTTTGATCCGAAGAAAGCTCCCCCCTTCGTCTCCCTTCCAAGCGTAAAGGAGGCGGTTACCAAAACCCGCACTTCAACCGCTGAATGAACATGATTGACACYTCGCCCAAGATTAGACGACTTGCAGKCAGGCCCTCTTCTGTTTTATTGGACGAAGGCGGCACATGARAGCCAGCCGAGATTCTTTCGGAGTTTCCAAATATAAAAAGAGCAGCAATGCAGCAGCCCCCCGTCACCACTACCACCATTCCCAGCCAGCCAAGTAGGCGCAGTGGTCGAAGAGCAGCGCAATAGCGCTTAAAATGATATTTCGCAGGACGATAAAAAATTATGAATAAAAACATGTCTTTGATTAATAGACATGCAAACATAATATTTTATGAATCATACAAACGTTGGGTTAATTGCTTCCTATAATAACTTGTTATTTTTTTTTTTCATAGTTCACACTGTGGGAGAGAGTCCTGAATAAACAAAAAATTATATTTATAGAATACAATTTCTAATATTTATGGCACTTATAGAACACTTTATGATCCCAGTTTTAAAACTAAAATAAACAGAAGACAAACTAATTTGAGGCATACATTTGATAAACCATAAATGCCCTTCAGACGTTTTACAACGTACTGTATGAGCCTGTTGACAGCAAAGTTTAGAGACACATCACATTTTTGTATGTATACAATACTAGCTACATTTCAAATCTCATGAAGTCCCATACAACTTTGAGATTTGTTTAAGGTCTTACAAAAAAGGCAATTATTGCTTTAACAAAAAAAGTGCACAATTTCACAGGATGGCTCCCACGTGGCCCAAGTGTAATGGCCCCTAAATTATCCCGGGCCTCTATAACGGTCAAGGCTATGTTTAAGTTTTACAGGCCTGATCAGCCTCCTGCAGCAGTTTAGATCTACCAAGCCAGGCAGCCACCTGCACCCCCAACCCACATGCCTGGACAGTGTGCGAATTACAAGGGGGCTCAGACCCCCGAATGAGACATGAGCTCCCCTAAATGCAACAAAAGTCAAACTTTGGGGGTCTCTAATTTAACCATTCTCRTATTTGTTTAAAATGCTATTTTGTACTGATACAGTGGTAAATATGAAATTAAAAGCTTATTCCAAATGAAACCAACACCCCACACCTCTGTTATGGTTTAAACAAGTGACAGTTGTTTCAGGTTCTTTCAAATCACATTCATCTTTCTACTCCCCCTGTCTGTCTGTCTCAAGCTTTCACAAGCAAACTTGCAACAGTATCAACTGGGTCCAGAAAACTTGCAACATTGTTTCAACTGGGCCCTGACAGTTTCCATGCAGATGAGCTCGGGACAGACACAGCTGTATTTGAGTCCCGTATATCAGCCCCTTTTCACGAGTCCAACTTTTTTTTAAACAAAAATATCCACTTGTCAGCAAGACACATCAATTAATTTAGGCTACAGGAGTGTAGATCTGATGACAATCACCGAAGGTCATCATGCTACACGTTATGGTGTTTTGGAACATATGTCGCTTTCCATTCACCCAATGGCTGGTGCATAGTGCACTGTTTGAAAGCTGGAATTATTTTGGAGTGCACAGGTAGTCTACTTTTTGAAGTAATTTGTTTGACAATCAGATAAAAACCTCACGACTGTTTTTTGTTCATGCCATATTAAAAGATAATACATGTTTACTGTTAAAATACATGTCTTTACTATTAGGCCCATTACATTTTTAGTGCACTGCACAAATAGGAAGTCCCATGAAAAAAAAAGAGACCCCCAAATGTCACAGTATAATTCGCACTCTGTGCCTGGGTGTGCAGCTCCACGGCCTGCTCTCTGCTAGTCCTTCCCTGGGGCTCAAGACTCCAGGCCTGGCTTGCACTCTGCTGGTCCTACCCTGAATTTTTACATTTATTTACCTTTTATTTAACTAGGCAAGTCAGTTAAGAACAAATTCTTATTTACAATGACAGCCTACCAGGGAACAGTGGGTTAACTGCCTTGTTCAGAGGCAGAATGACAGATTTTTTTTTAAACTTGGGGATTTGATCCAGCCACCTTTCGGTTACTGGCCCAACGCTCTAACCACCAGGCTACCTCCCGCCCCAAAGGCTCCAGGCATGCTCCATTAGCAGCGTCTGCCTCTGACAGGCCCTGGGCCCTGCAGCAGCGGATAAAATCACTGGCACCGGGCCTCCACCGAAATCATAACTGCTGGCAGTAGCCGCAAAACCACTCAGGTCGACTGCCTGCCTGCCTGCCTGCCTCTCAGACATGGTTCAGCAAGACAAAAGAGTGTAGTTTCTGAATCAGCCAGACCGGAGTCTGTAGATCTGGTGAATAAGAGTTGGTAGAGTGAGTTATGACACTGTGGAGTACATGTTAGAGGAAGGGGGCCTTCTGTCTCTCCTTCACTGGAAACTTGTGGTTCTCTCTCTCTCTCTCTCTCTCCTCTCTCTTCTCTCTCTCTCTCTCTCTCTCTTCTTCTCTCTCTCTCTCTCTCTCTCTCTCTCTCTCTCTCTCTCTCTCTCTCTCTCTCTCTTTGTCTCTCACCCTCCCCCTCTATCTGTATTCAGATGCAGTCGAGCCTGAAAACATTCGTGGGAGCAGGTCCATGTGGGAGGTCTGGTCTCAGAGTGTGTGGTGTGGTGTCGGTATGGTACTCTGAGCACTATACCAGCTACCTGCACAGGAAGTCTGCTAAAGTAGTGCACTAAGAGTAAATTTACTGTGGTTTCATTTAAATTAAAGCAAGTGGGATGTTTTTTGAAGGGGAGGTCATGCTCAATAATCTAATCTCCTCCCACTTTTCTGGGGGATTTTCGCTTCTTGGAGGATTCAAATGTACATACAGTGGAAGCAGCAAGCTTGTCCCTGACACCAGCCACMACAGACCCCATCCAAGTGCATTTCCACTRAACAGMGGTTTTCCGCATCCTGAGTCTATCATCACGTTGTACCAGAGGAATCAGGCCTCTCTCTTTGAACTCCTCTGCCAAAGACACGCAGATGAGCTTGTTATTATAGCCGCTAGGCTCGCTTGTGTTCGCTGGGAACCAAGGCCTGTCCCTATGACACACTTCCTGTTCTTTGAAGAGGCCAACGGAGAGATGGCTTTGCGTCCCTATTTCCGAGTCTGGCGCTTTGATGCCTGGGAGAGGAGGTGGAGTGGGTTTCAAGCCAGAATTCCATTGCACGGATGGATCTGAATCAAACTCCAACCACTCACACCCATTTATTCTGCTGTTGTGCACTGGGCTACTTTCAGCTCCATTACCCATCATCCCCCTATGGAATGGACCAAAAATATATTTCAAAAGGGGTCATCTTCTTATTCATGTGTCTCTAATAACATACTTGATACGTCATGTACAGAGCAGTGCAGTATTATCTGTCTGGCTTGGACTTCAGAGAGTAAACAAGATAACAACAGTCACATAGAGGTGAAAGGAAGGTGCTCTTTGAGGTATAAGTACACAGCGGAAGATGAGTGTAGACTGAGGTCTTAAGATGGACACCTACCTGGCTGTCAACCTATTTACCGACCACCTTGGTGGCCAAGCCCAGTTGATTCCACCCAGTCCTCTCCCTGGCAACAGAAATAATAGGGGATATTCAGCTCCCTGGATTCAGGGGGAAATAATGCTTTGTCTGTGTTTATGTCCTTGTAACAATGTTAGGGAGGCTGCCTGGGGTGCACACTGGATGCCGCTTCAGTGAGGAGGGGGTGTGGAGGGAGCACATAGAGAGAGGGCCTAGCTTCTAGCTGAGCAGCTGCTGGGCGCTTAGAGGACAAACATGTGACTGTTGCCATTTTGTAGCAGGACAAAAGGAGGGGGGATGTTGTAAAGGGCAGAAGACAATCGTGATTGAAGTACAGTGTTGGTTTCTGGAGTGGTGGTGACTCAGCTGATTGTGGTGAGCTCAGCGTGTGATGTGTCAGGCGAGGGGTCTTTGGGAAGGGAGCTCTGGCCTGTCGTGTGTATGCCATTCCATATGCAGAACGCCGCCTATAGTCATCCAGTGCTGAATTAATCTACAAAAAAAATTATGGACTCAGTGTACTGTAACCAGGCCCCCAGTGTCCGGTCTGGAGCGTGAAGTCATGAGCTCTGCTGGTAGCAACCTAGCGGTGCCAAAAGCCCTGGTCTGCCCTAGAAAGCCTACTGTATGTAAATTACGATTGCCAGATCGGGCAAAAAAAATAAAATTGACGCCCGTATGGGGCTTTCAAATGTGTTTATTATCATTAAGTTCGGTCCTCACTGTGAATTATTAAGTTTGCTACAAATCAAGATATTTAATTAAATAGTTATCCTTTCTGGCACAAACCAATCACAGACCGGCAGGCTACGAGGAGGCTCTGTCACGTTCGTCGTAGTGAGAAGACCAAGGTGCAGMGTGATATGAATACATACTTTTTTAATTAACGAAATAAACACTAAACAAACTAACAAAATAACAAAACGAACGTGAAGCTATATATTAACAAGTGCTGACATGCAACTACATATAGACAATAACCCACAAAACCAAAAATGGAAAATGGCAACCTAAATAGGATCCCCAATCAGAGACAAAGATAAACAGCTGTCTCTGATTGGGAACCAATTCAGGCCACCATAGACCTACATTACCTAGACAATTCCAAAACCCCATAGATATACAAAAAACCCTAGACAAGACAAAAACACACATACCACCCTCGTCACACCCTGACCTAACCAAAATAATAAAGAAAACAAAGATAACTAAGGTCAGGGCGTGACAGGCTCACACTCTCTTGCACGCTCTTTGCAGACCTAAGGGTGTGTGTGGTGTGCTACAGTATCCAGATGAGAGCGCGGAGTTAACGAGCCTGTCAAGTGGAGATGGAGGGGCTGATCAATGGCTATAGGGCTGACAGAGGATGGACATGGAGGATTGGCTCACACTATGTTTCAAATATCAATGTAATATGCAATTATAATTTAGTACATTTTGAATTCCAAACTACATCATATGTCTAAGGTTATTTTTTATGATGACAAAATGATGCAGTTGCACAAATGATAGTCTACAATCATATAAAAATACAGAATTGAGCTAAAATAAATGTTTATTTATATATAGTCTCATGGGGTAATCCAATATAGCCTAACTGAGTTGTGATGCGATGGTAGCCCATTACCTTTTAATTTTCCGGTGGAAGGATCATGGTCATATGATAGACTAGAAAGGGTACTCACACGCACTTAACTTTACTGCAATTTGAGTTAGATTTTACAAAGACAGTCACCATGCCAACATGTTCTGTATTTAATTGTACTGATCGCCACTCGAAAGAGTCTAATCTTAATTTTTTCCGGTAAATCAGTCGTCATTTTGATTATCATAGTTAATATTTGCTGTCCATTTTATTCTCCAATGTTGACCTGGCTAGGTTCCAGGTAATGCTGAGCTTTCAAATGAACCTTCTAAGGTTTAACAGTAGGCAAGCATTAGGTTATTGCATGATTATGCAGGTTATGGGCATACCTGATCGATTTAGCTAATTTAATTTGGTCGTCTTCATTTCATGACAAGCAGTAATAAGATGATGGGTTTAATGTCCGTGGTTGACACTCTCAGGCAGGATTGAAACGACTACATCAACTATGATCCTTTGCTAGTTACGGTCACTTTCACCATGATCCTTATCGATTTTTTGGGTGCCATTCAGCAACATGGCGGACTTCAAATTAAAATACTTCCGCTTCATGTGCCATCCAGTAGCAGTGCATGGGTAAAATCCCTGGGGAAGCCAAGCCAGAAACAAAGTCATATTACAACATATGTGTTGTGATAATTGTGTTTGCTCTATAACCTGTTAGTTCATATGCCTTGTGACCGTGATATATGCCTAAGGCTGAGACATTAATAAGACACAGTGGCAGAATAACATCAACCACACCTTAGTTTTATCACTAAACCGGAGAGCAACCTCTGTCCAGTGAAGTCCACAAAGCATATTGCATGTAACAAACAGTTAGATGACCTACAGCATGGTCATGCAAGTTAATGTTTCCGACATTTTCGGACTAATAAACAACTATTGATTTACAGCCATTGAGAGTTACTGCAAACAKGAGCTGCCTCCACTATTCCAGCACCATTTCAACTTCAACATTTCAGCATCATAAAATCACCTATGCTTAGTCTAATACAGCGACAACTAAAAGATACCAAAAACAATTTAGTCCAATCAACTTAAGCTAAATATGATGTGGCTGTCCATGGTTCTGATTTGTGTGTATGTTTGCATTCCTGCCTACTTGTAGAGAATCCTTCATGTTGATGAAATGGACTCTGTCATACAGTACACACTTTTATTTTTTGTTGTCCTAGGCTACCTGGCTAAAATGCTTGCTCGCTAGCCTAACTTCATTTCATAGCTGTGAGCAACATTAGCAAGTTAACATCAGCCTTCTACATCTAGCTGTCAGACCCTGATCTGTTATACCTGTCTTTGTGCTTGTCTCCAGGTGTCGCCCATCTTCCCCACTTATCCCCTGGGTATTTATACCTGTGTTTTCTGTCTGTCTGTGCCAGTTCGTCTTGTTTGCCAAGTCAACCAGCGGTTTTCTCTCAGCTCCTGGTTTTCCCCAGTCTCTCTTTTTCTCGTCCTCCTGGTWKTGACCCTTGCCTGTCCTGACTCTAAGCCCGCCTGCCTGACCACTCTGCCTGCCCCTGACCTTGAGCCTGCCTGCCGCCCTGTACCGTTTTGGACTCTGACCTGGCTATGAACGCTTGCCTTTTGTCTATCCCTTGGATTATAATAAATACCAGAGCTCAAACCATCTGCCTCCTGTGTCTGCATTTGGGTCTCGCCTTGTGTCGTGATACTAGCTACATATTGAACTTCCATCCTCTCAGTCAAGGGGCACAATGTATTTTATGGTTGGATCAGAATCGCCGTTATAATCATTGGCCAGTACGGAGAATTAAGTAAAACCACAAGTCCAAACCCCTATCTCCATCCATGGCTAATTTAGGAAAGCGCCAATTGTAGGACAACAACACAACGATATGCAACAATTGAAGTCGTTTCTGTCGATGACGTATTTCTCTGTGATAGGAGTGAAGCCAATTGCAAACTGGCTTCCCTTTACACTTTTTCTTTGGTGCATTCACAGTTGAGCTTGCTCAGTTTAGCTCAACGCTGATTGGTTATTATTTTATACATTTTTTTATTAAGGGAGGCCAAATGCTTACTGGCTTACCTTGCATTCAATGCTACAGGTGGCAAMAATATCATACTCTTTATGACCAGACCGCTTCAGATAGATTGCCTACAGAGACAGAGGGCCACTGTTTCGCGCTCTCTGATGCTTTCTCTGGTGAGATACAAGGAAAATTATGTAAACACAAAGAGATGAAATATACATTATTTTATATGTTTATTTGAATTTTTCTTGGTCATTTTTTTGAGGGAGCCTGGCTTCCTTTGGCATCTATGAATACACACCACTGGCGCCATCGGACATTTTCTATAGGGATATGTGGATGACATCAGCACTACTATCTTGTGGTTTTAATGTCTGAGTGTAACACTGCTATGTAGCATTTAGGCCTATCATTATTATGGAAAATAGCAGTAGACATGTACCAAATCAAGACAATGATATTTTGCATAATTCTAGGTGTGAGAAGTTTTTCCAAAACAATTCACCCACCAAAGAAATCCCATTGTGTACGGAAATACCCCATTGTCACACAAAGCTACACTGACATTTTCACATGTATTAGAATATCACTACAGACCATATATCCTCCTGCATATTACCACTTCCATTATCTCATATCATCTGCTTTATGTTTCTGGCTAGGCCAGATATCAACACTTATAACAAGATACCACATTGTGTTAGATTAAAGTGTGGATCATATAATGCATCTTCAAGTATTATATACAAATTCCCACTATGGATGACCAAACATAGTAATACACATACCTAATTAAATGTGTATTCCATATGTTTAAGTTGATCTAAACTGATAAAGCTATCATCTTTTCAAGTAATTTGTGTTTTTAGACATGTACTGTATACAGTATATGTTTGATTGAACTCTTCAAGGAGAGTTTTTAGGGTGTGTGAAGTGACCAGCTGCAGACCATATATCCAACTCTGACACTTTTATGCTTAAATGCAGTTTTTGCGATATCAATAAAAACTTAATGAAAGTAGAAGGCAAAATTAAAACTGAAGGTGCTGCTGAACTGGAATATATGCATACCTTACAAATAAAGAATCATCCTGCTTATTACTTTTAAGAGACGTATCTAAATTAGCTGCTGATCTAGTACTTTATGTTATTGGCTTGTAGTGTAAAAGAGGGGAAACTCTGGTGTCCCACTTAAATATTCCTTTTTATCTAGTAAAGGCGGCATGTAAAAACACTCTTAATAGGGCCTTAAGCCCTCAAAAAAAAATCTGCTAAATGTGTCTACAGTATACAAGACAGTAATGTAGTAAATGATGTGTAGTGTGTAATAACAAAGTTAACGTACGCTGTCTGCCACAGACTTTCAGTCACAGTTCCAGATGGTTCTATTCATTTTTCCTCTCTGACACAAAACCTTGTCCCAAATTTAGCTCTACTATAACCAATACCTCTTATTTTTCACAGTTTTCTGCACCCGGCACTGACTCTGGTTCCTTTTTGAAGCAGTGGGGGTGTAGCCCCATCCAGAACGAGGACACAATTAGTGTATTCAGCCGAAAACAGTGGGGATCCCCCTTTGATGTGGGGATCAAATGAAGGAGCTGTGTGTTTTTGTCCAAAATGACAGGCTTGCCAGGTTTACTAATGGGTACCTAATAGAAAGAGAGGTTTATGATGCTCATTAATTACACGGCCTGTCATGTGCTGGAAGGGGAGAAAAGCGGATAGGAAGAGAAAGGGAGTGGAGCGCAACGGAGGAAGGGGAAGGGGATGAAGGCAGAGAGAGAGTGGACAAACACCATTGTAAATACCATTTGTACATTGTTACAACACTGTATATATATAATATGACATTTGTAATGTCTTTATTGTTTTGAAACTTCTGTATGTGTAATGTTTACTGTTAATTTGTATTGYTTGTTTCACTTTTGTGTATTGTCTACCTCACTTGCTTTGGCAATGTTAACACATGTTTCCCATGCCAATAAAGCCCCTTGAATTGAATTGAATTGAATTGAGTGGGGAGGAGGTGAGGAAAGAGGCTGGGTGTACTAGTCTGTGAAAGAGAAAATTGGGAATGGGAGATGAGTGTAGAAAGAGTGAGGGGAAAATTGGGGACAGAGGGAGAGAAACAGACAGAACAGGCGGGATGGTCTGTAATGGTCTTGGGGTGAAAGAGTGCTGGGGCAAAACCTGAGGGAGAGAGAGAGAGAGAATCAGAAAGTAAGAGAGAGAGGAACAGAGAGAGAGTAGAAGAATGAATGGAGAAATAAAGGGAGAGAAGTAAAAAGGGAGGAGAAAAAATTATCCTTTCCTGAGATAGGAGAAGCCACCAAGACAGGAGCTTCAAAGAGCAAAGAGTCACTCTCGTGGGAGCAAGCCGTAAACCTTTCCACATCTTCAGAGGGAAATTCAGTCCCTGATCCAAACACGCCCTGGCTCTCAGCACCCACGACTCTGCAGGCGTCCGAGACTCGGCACCTCCTGGGGTGGCTCGCACACTTCCAAAGAAACGCTTCCCTTTGAACTGCTTGGCCCCACGTTGAGCAGCGATGGCGATCTGCACATAAGGTACAAATGTGAATGGTTAATGAGAAGCACTAAAAAACATCAGAGCAGCGCTCTACCCCAACCTACTAGTCAGGGGGAGAAAAATACAGAAATCTCTCTCATATCACATCGAACCAGCATCAGCTCATCTCACACAAACCCTGTCTCTATAGACRTTGATTTGTCATCTCAAACTGTGGCATTAACAATACCCCTTGTCCTACTAACGGAAACCTATTCTATCCTACATGTCTGTGAGGTGTGAGTTGTGATGTAGTCACTAGTGAGTATCACAGTTGATTCCACCATGGGTAAATGAGGTGTTGCCAGATTCTATTGACACTTTACTGCACAATCAGAGCCAAAATCCCACCAATTGAATCCACAAAAAGTAGCCCAATTTTACAGTGCATTATACAGCCTGATCACTAGAAATAGACTTCGATTTCAGACGTTTGAAATAGTCCTGAGTACGTCGATATATGCCTTCCTCAGCAAAAGAAAAAGATTGCTCAGAATGCTCTAGCAAGTCGTGAGAATACTTGATGGTAAAAGCGTGTCATTTATTATTATTTTATTTTAAGCCTTCCCCAAACCATAGCCCTAACCTTAACCACTCAGAATTAATACCTAAACGGTTAACCTTTGAGTTGTTTTTGTTTTAACCCTGTAACCATGTGGAATTAACCCTGTAACCACGCAGAATTAATGCGTAAAATATAGACGTTCATCCATAATAAGGATTCATATTTTCCCAAAAATCTACCAAGTTTCAATACCGTGAGTAATGAATAATTATCCCGAGAGTCCCTGGGAAATACCGCAAAAATAGGAAGTGCCCATTTAAAGTGTTTACAACCAAGATATGGTCACTATACCTGGGTTCTCCCCAAATGAGAGGGGCGCTTCTCGGCTTGGTTGCGCCACTATGTAAAGATTTCAGAGCAAATTAAACTGATATTTAGTAATGATAGAGTAGGCTATCTTTGATCGCCAATTACATTGTTGTGAATTGCAAAACAGGCTGTTCATAAGTTCTGAGCAATTATGTTCTTCAACTAATTCAGAGCATTTCATCTCGGCACAGAGCGCACCCCGAGTATATCACTGTAGAATCATACAAACTTTGTAACGGCAGTCAAATAAAAGTCAAATGACCAAAGTTGCTAAACTTGCTAGACAACTTCCATCCACAAATAACGTAATATCTCTTATATTTGGCAAAATCGGGTTGATGATTATACAGATAGCATATCAGCTCATGAATAACAGGGAGATGAAGAGTGGAAATAGTTTAAATATCAAGGTATCTTAATGGGGACCAACTCCATTTAAAAAATATCCATATCTACTCATACCGTTTGTCGATCACACAAGCTCTCTCATATGGACAGCAAGTATGAGATGTTATACTAGGGGTATTTTGACATGCATAGTTGACATGTTTTGATAATACAACCTATGGATTACAGAATAGTTAGGAATTTTCATGCGAGACAGAAGTTAGGATTGTGGGTTCAGTGGGATTGGGACTGGAAAGGAAAATAGCCTAGGAGGCTCTAGGACAGGAGAAGATATAATTTTCCCTTATGCCTCTTTGGATTGTCAACTGACTTCATGTCTGTGACAGATATGCCTATGTAGTGAATTGTGCATAGGCCTATCACATTTATGACTATCTGAAGAGTCACAATGACAGCTCAAAGAGGCACACATTCTTTTATAGGCTATACTGTAGGGGTTTCCTGTAGGGTTTATTAACTACATTCGGGTCGCGTGTACAGTCAATTATGTCAATTATGCATTGTGCTTTGAATTGATGTTGTCTTTGTGTAAAGTAAATATGCTAGGCTAAAGGCTTCTGTGCTACAACCTGTTTGGACAATGTGCTATTTTTTTGCTAGTCTGATGCTGCACATGGTCTATTTTGTAGGCCTATTATTTTGTAATTTCCCTGGTCTTGTCATTTTATTTTTGGGAGAAATGTGAAGAAAGTTCCTGGGACAGTCCTGGGATCACGGTTACCCATGTTAATCCCTAATCCATAATATATTGAAATTTGAAAGGAAACTATGAGATCTTGTTGGCATTTTGAGCCTGTATGTAGCAGTGACTGGGCCTAGGCCATGCAGTGATCTGTGAGTGACCAGGCTTCTCTCTCCTCCCTGCAGGGCTGGACACCAGCAGGGCTACAGTGGCTTGTGTCACGGCTCCTCCTCTGCAGTGCAGGGGGCGGTTCCTCCTGCAGGCAGAGGAGGGTCGTTAGTGATTGGAGTCACCTGGGCTCAGGGTATTTATAAACTGTTTCACTAATCACCTCTCTCTCTCTCTGCTCCTCCAGGTATGATCATGTTTTGTTTGTTCCTTTGTAGTTTTGCATAGTTTTCACTCAGTCATGTTCACACACACATATTCACGCATCCATGCACTTTACATAAGACTTACATTATGATACTTCCACACCTCATTCCTTTTTCTTAGTTTGAAGTTAATAGTTTTGTTTATAATAAAGAACACTTTTAATTGGCCTATACCTGTTGTTCGTGTCCCCTCATTTTTGTCACAGGCTATGAGCCGGCTTGTGACACTTGCGTAAGTATTCACCCCCCTTGGCATTTTTCATATTTTATTGCCTTACAACCTGGAATTAAATACATTTTGGGGGGTTTGTATCATTTGATTTACACAACATGCCATCCACTTTGAAGATGCAAAATATTTTTTCTTGTGAAACAAAGAAGAAATAAGACAAAAAACAGAACTTGAGCGTGCATAACTATTCAACCCCCCCCCCAAGTCAATACTTTGTAGATCCATCTTTTGCAGCAATTACAGCTGCAAGTCTCTTGGGGTATGTCTCTATAAGCTTGGCACATCTAGCCACTGGGATTTTAGCTTATTCTTCAAGGCAAAACTGCTCCAGCTCCATCAAGTTTGATGGGTTCCGCTGGTGTACAGCAATCTTTAAGTCATACCAGAGATTCTGAATTGGATTGAGGTAGGGCTTTGACTTGATCATTCCAAGACATTTAAATGTTTCCCCTTAAACTACTCGAGTGTTGCTTTAGCAGTATGCTTAGGGTCATTGTCCTGCAGGAAGGTCCCAGCCTTCGTTAAAAAAAGTATGTATGTCTATATAGGTATGGGTATGTATATATGTGTATATGTATGCATGCGTGTATGGATATATATATTTACCCCAAAAAATATGGGGGATTGGAAATGATGCAGACAATTACATTGGAAGCAACATTCTTTCCGCAATATTAAGCTGATCCACCCCCCAAAAAAWAAAAAAWAAWAATAAATTAAAAATTAAAAAAAGGTCCCAGTCTCAAATCTCTGGAAGACTGAAACAGGTTTCCCTCAAGAATTTCCCTAAATTCGCCATCCATCATTCCTTCCATTCTGACCAGTTTCCCAGTCCCTGCTGATGAAAAACATCCCCACAGCATGATGGCGCCACCACCATGCTTCACTGTGGGGATGGTGTTCTTGGGGTGATGAGAGGTGTTGGGTTTGCGCCATACATTGCGTTTTCCTTGATGGCCAAAAAGCTAAATTTTAGTCTCATCTGACCAGAGTACCTTCTTCCATATGTTTGGGGAGTCTCCCACATGCCTTTTGGTGAACACCGAACGTGTTTGCTTATTTTTTTCTTTAAGCAATGGCTTTTTTTCTGGCCACTTCCGTAAAGCCCAGCTCTGTGGAGTGTACAGCTTAAAGTGGTCCTATGGACAGATACTCCAATCTCCGCTGTGGCGCTTTGCAGCTCCTTCAGGATTATCTTTGGTCTCTTTGTTGCCTCTCTGGTTAATGCCCTCCTTGCCTGGTCCGTGAGTTTTGGTGGTCAGCCTCTCTTGGCAGGTTTGTTGTGGTGCCATATTCTTTCTATTTTTTAATAATGGATTTAATGGTGCTCCTTGGGATGTTCAAAGTTAAGGATATTTTTTATAACCCAACCCTGATCTGTACTTCTCCACAACTTTGTCTCCGACCTGTTTGGAGAGCTCCTTGGTCTTCATGGTGCCGCTTGCTTGGTGGTGCCCTTGCTTAGTGGTGTTGCAGACTCTGGGAGGGGCCTTTCAGAACAGGTTTATTTATACTGAGATCATGTGACAGATCATGTGATACTTAGATTGCACACAGGTGGGCTTTATTTAACTAATTATGTGACTTCTGAAGGTAGTTGGTTGCACCGGATCTTATTTAGGGGCTTCATAGCAAATGGGGTGAATACATATGCACTGTCACGCCCTGACCATAGAGAGCTGTTTATTCTCTATGTTGGTTAGGTCGGGGTGTGATTACGGGTGGGTCATCTAGGTGAATTATATTTCTATGTTGGCCCAGTATGGTTCCCAATCAGAGGCAGCTGTTTATCGTTGTCTCTGATTGGGGATCATATTTAGGTAGCCATTATCCCATTGTGCTTTGTGGGATCTTGTCTATGTATAGTTGCCTGTGAGCATTATTTATAGCTTCACGTTTCGTTTGTTTGTGTTGTTCTTTTAAGTTTTCTATTCAATAATAAAGGATGGAACCTACTACGCTGCATCTTGGTCTGCTCATTTCAACGAACGGGACATGCACGCACCACTTTTCCGTTTTTTTTTTTKTAGAATTATTTGAAACAAGTTATTTTTTTCATATCACTTCACCAATTTGGACTATTTTGTTTATGTCCATTACATGAAATCGAAATAAAAATACATTTAAATTACAGGTTGTAATGCAACAAAATAGGAAAAACACCATGTGGGATGAATACTTTTGCAAGACACTGTACTCACTCCACCATCCTCCACACTGGTTTGTTTATTTAGCTAAACTCTGAGTCTCCTACACATAGAGGCCTGGATGGCCATGGAATTCATTATCCCAGGCCCGGAAACGAGCCGCCTGTGTTTTCAATAGTTTCACCACGCTTTGAAAGTGCACTCTCTCTCTCTTTCTCCTCAGGTTCAATCGCTAGAGGACCACGTTCGAATTGCGGCCACAGTGTTATATCATCTTCAAGGCATTCGCCGTGAGCTGCTTTGCGGCCGTGGCTGTAGCCCACACAGAAAAACAAAGGGCGGCTAATACCCAAATATTTACTGGGGCTTATCCACAGCAAAGAGGGCTGTTTGGAATAACATGGCCCAGGGTTTGACAGGGTTTGGTGGGGTGGGCCCACGGGCTCTGGTTGCAGAGAGAATCCTCTCCACGGGCCCTGAGCTTACAACCTTTCACACACAGACACACGGGAAGCCAGGAGAATGTTTTTTCCCCCTTACACAACGATGGTAGGGAAAATAAGGAAAGAGGGACCATTGGAGGGAGATGTAAGGCTGATAGAACTATGTAGAGGGGGGAGAAGGATGGAGAGCGAGAGAGAGGCAAACCTGTCTCTCAAGAGAAAACAGGTTATGTGCACACTGCCCACAAAATTAGGTGGAAACTGAGCTGCACTTCCCAACCTCCTGCCAAATGTTTGACCATATTAGAGACATATTTCCCTCAGATTACACAGACCCACAAAGAATTAGAAAACAAATCCAATTTTGATAAACTCCCATATCTACTGGGTGAAATACCACAGTATTCAATCACAGCAGCAAGATTTGTAACCTGTTGCCACAAGAAAAGGGCAACCAGTGAAGATCAAACACCATTGTAAATCAAATCAAATCAAATCAAATCAAATCAAATTTTATTAGTCACATACACATGGTTAGCAGATGTTAATGCGAGTGTAGCGAAATGCTTGTGCTTCTAGTTCCGACAATGCAGTAATAACCAACAAGTAATCTAACCTAACAATTCCACAACTACTACCTTATACACACACACAAGTGTAAAGGGATAAAGAATATGTACATAAAGATATATGAATGAGTGGTGGTACAGAACGGCATAGGCAAGATGCAGTAGATGGTATAGAGTACGGGTATACATATGAGATGAGTACTGTAGGGTATGTAAACATAAAGTGGCATAGTTTAAAGTGGCTAGTGGTACATGTATTACATAAAGATGGCAAGATGCAGTAGATGATATAGAGTACAGTATATCATATGAGATGGGTAATGTAGGGTATGTAAACATTATATTAAGTGGCATTGTTTAAAGTGGCTAGTGGTACATTTTTACATAATTTCCATCAATTCCCATTTTTAAGTGGCTGGAGTTGAGTCAGTATGTTGGCAGCGGCCGCTAAATGTTAGTGGTGGCTGTTAACAGTCTGATGGCCTTGAGATAGAAGCTGTTTTTCAGTCTCTCGGTCCCTGCTTTGATGCACCTGTACTGACCTCGCTCTTGGATGATAGCGGGGTGAACAGGCAGTGGCTTGGGTGGTTGTTGTCCTTGATGACTTTATGGCCTTCCTGTGACATCGGGTGTCGTGAGGTGTCCTGGAGGGCAGGTAGTTTGCCCCGGTGATGCGTTCTGCAGACCTCACTACCTCTGGAGAGCCTTACGGTTGTGGGCGGAGCAGTTGCCGTACCAGGCGGTGATACAGCCCGACAGGATGCTCTCGATTGTGCATCTGTAGAAGTTTGTGAGTGCTTTTGGTGACAAGCCGAATTTCTTCAGCCTCCTGAGGTTGAAGAGGCGCTGCTGCGCCTTCTTCACAAGCTGTCTGTGTGGGTGGCCAATTCAGTTTGTCCGTGATGTGTACACCGAGGAACTTAAAACTTTCCACCTTCTCCACTACTGACCCGTCGATGTGGATAGGGGGGTGCTCCCTCTGCTGTTTCCTGAAGTCCACAATCATCTCCTTTGTTTTGTTGAGTTGAGTGTGAGGTTATTTTCCTGACACCACACTCCGAGGGCCCTCACCTCCTCCCTGTAGGCCGTCTCGTCGTTGTTGGTAATCAAGCCTACCACTGTAGTGTCATCCGCAAACTTGATGATTGAGTTGGAGGCGTGCATGGCCACGCAGTCGTGGGTGAACAGGGAGTACAGGAGAGGGCTCAGAACGCACCCTTGTGGGGCCCCAGTGTTGAGGATCAGCGGGGTGGAGATGTTGTTACCTACCCTCACCACCTGGGGGCGGCCCGTCAGGAAGTCCAGGACCCAGTTGCACAGGGCGGGGTCGAGACCCAGGGTCTCGAGCTTGATGACGAGTTTGGAGGTACTATGGTGTTAAATGCTGAGCTGTAATCGATGAACAGCATTCTCACATGGGTATTCCTCTTGTCCAGATGGGTTAGGGCAGTGTGCAGTGTGGTTGCGATTGCGTCGTCTGTGGACCTATTGGGTCGGTAAGCAAATTGGAGTGGGTCTAGGGTATCCGGTAGGTGGAGGTGATATGGTCCTTGACTAGTCTCTCAAAGCACTTCATGATGACGGAAGTGAGTGCTACGGGGCGGTAGTCGTTTGCTCAGTTACCTTAGCTTTCTTGGGAAAAGGAACAATGGTGGCCCTCTTGAAGCATGTGGGAACAGCAGACTGGGATAAGGATTGATTGAATATGTCCGTAAACACACCAGCCAGCTGGTCTGCGCATGCTCTGAGGACGCGGCTGGGAATGCCGTCTGGGCCTGCAGCCTTGCGAGGGTTAACAGCGTTTAAATGTTTTACTCACCTCGGCTGCAGTGAAGGAGAGCCCGCAGGTTTTGGTAGGGGGCCGTGTCAGTGGCACTGTATTGTCCTCAAAGCGGGCAAAAAAGTTGTTTAGCCTGTCTGGGAGCAAGACATCCTGGTCCGCGACGGGGCTGGTTTTCTTTTGTAATCCGTGATTGACTGTAGACCCTGCCACATACCTCTTGTGTCTGAGCTGTTGAATTGCGACTCGATTTTGTCTCTGTACTGGGACTTAGCCTGTTTGATTGCCTTGCGGAGAGAATAGCTACACTGTTTGTATTCGTCATGCTTCCGGTCACCTTGCCCTGGTTAAAGCAGTGGTTCGCGCTTTCAGTTTCACGTGAATGCTGCCGTCAATCCACGGTTTCTGGTTTGGGAATGTTTTAATCGTTGCTGTGGGTACGACATCGTCAATGCACTTCCTAATGAACTCGCTCACCGAATCAGCATATTCGTCAATATTGTTGTTGGACGCAATGCGGAACATATCCAATCCGCGTGATCGAAGCAGTCTTGAAGCGTGGATTCAGATTGGTCGGACCAGCGTTGAACAGACCTGAACGCGGGAGCTTGTTGTTTTAGTTTCTGTTTGTAGGCTGGAATCAACAAAATGGAGTTGTGGTCAGCTTTTCCGAAAGGGGGGCGGGGGAGGGCCTTATATGCGTCGCGGAAATTAGTATAACAATGATCTAGGGTTTTTCCAGCCCTGGTAGCACAATCGATATGCTGATAGAATTTAGGGAGTTTGGTTTTTAGATTAGCCTTGTTAAAATCCCCAGCTACGATGAATGCAGCCTCAGGGTGTGTGGTTTCCAGTTTACAAAGAGTCAGATAAAGTTCGTTCAGGGCCATCGATGTGTCTGCTTGGGGGGGAATATATACGGCTGTGATTATGATCGAGAGAGATTCCCTTGGTAGATAATGCGGTCGACATTTGATTGTGAGGAGTTCTAGATCAGGTGAACAGAATGACTTGAGTTCCTGTGTGTTGTTATGATGATCACACACGTCTCGTTAATCATAAGGCATACCCCCCCGCCCCTCTTCTTACACGAAAGATGTTTGTTTCTGTCGGCGCGATGCATGAAGAAACCAGCTGGCTGCACCGACTCCGTTAGCGTCTCTTGAGTTAGCCATGTTTCCGTGAAGCAGAGCACGTTGCAATCCCTGATGTTCTCTGGAATGCTACCCGTGCTCGGATTTCATCAACCTTATTGTCAAGAGACTGGACATTGGCGAGTAGTATGCTAGGGAGTGGAGCGCGATGTGCCCGTCTCCGAAGCCTGACCAGGAGACCGCCTCGTTTGCCCCTTTTACGGCGTCGCACAGGGTCGCCGGCTGGGATCCGATCCATTGTATTGGTGGAAGGCAAAACACTGGATCCGTTTCGGGAAAGTCATATTCCTGGTAGGAACGATGATGAGTTGACGTTAATCGTATATTCAGTATATTCAGAACCCATATTTATGTTTATTAATTTTCCGTTTTGTACTTTAACTATTTGCACATCTTTATAACACTGTATAATAAATAATATGACATTTGAAATGTCTTTATTTTGAAATCTGTGAGTGTAATGTTTACTATACATTTTTTACTGTTATTTTCACTTTTGTTTATTATCTATTTCACTTGCTTTGGCAATGTAAACATGTTTCCCATTCCAATAAAGCCCTTAAATCGAATTGAACTGAGAGAGAGAGAAAAGAAGAAAGAGAGAGAGAGAGAGAGAGAGAGAGAGAGAGAGAGAGAGAGAGAGAGAGAGAGAGAGAGAGAGAGAGAGAAAGAGTTCCGGGGTAATTTATCTCTCAGGGAGATACAGCACTAAATCTCCCAGACACCCCTAGGGCCTGAGCCTGCAGCAGAGGTGAAGGGAGGAGCCTGTCTTGACAAGGGCTTCGTCGGGGGGAGAACAGCCAATGGAGATGGGTGGTGGTGCTGGATTCAATGTTGACTCCAGAGTGGTGTACTACGAATTTAGATAGAGGAGTTAGCGAGCTAACTTTGGTCAACTCTGAGTTCAACTCGGGGGAATGGTAACACAAAAGTGCCTCACTTTTTAGCTAAGTACATTTCTATGGCAACACATCCTTCAGAACTCACCTGCTTTGGGGCAGGCTAATTCAGGGCTAACTCCACTTTTCCTGAATGAAGTGTTTGAGCCGTGAGTTGAGGWGAAATCAAATTAGATGCCCTCCCTCTCGCAAAGAGTGCGTCATCATCCCTTCATTCTCCGGACCATATTTGAGGAAGATAACTGATTAAATATTTGAATAATCATATGTTCTTGTGTATTAAAAATAGTAATATTCAAAAACATATCACAAGACGGCACTTTTAATATCCTTTTTCACACCGTAGCCTGCTGATTTTCAGGTTGTAATTATTATAATAATTTGGTGGGTGCTTATATTTGTTCTATTTAAAACAAGTACAAGTGTGTAGTCGGACGTATGTGTGAATTGGAAATGTTCCTTTGCACTCACAACTCCCCCTGAGATACCCTCGGAGAGTGGGGTCATGGCCAAAGTCTGCCATCATCAACGGTGACCCTGGTTCCCAAACTTATTATAGTCCCGTACCCCTAGTCCCGTACCTCCAACTGCGTACCCCCTCTAGCACCAGGGTCAGCGCACTCTCAAATGTTGGTTTTTACCATCATTGTAAGCCTGCCACACACACTATACAATACATTTATTAAACATAAGAATGAGTGTGAGTTTTTGTCACAACCCGGCTCATGGGAAGTGACAAAGAGCTCTTATAGGACCAGGGCACAAATAATAATATAATAATAATCAATAATTTTGCTCTTTATTTAACCAGGGCTCCCGAGTTGCGCAGCAGTCGAAGACACTGCATCGTAGTACAAGAGGCGTCACTGCAGTACCTGGTCCAAATCCAGATTGGGAGTCCCATAGGGTGGCGCACAATTGGCCCAGAGGTGTCCAGGGTAGGCCATCATTGTAAATAAGATTTTGTTCTTAACTGACTTGCCTAGTTAAATAAAGGTTACACACATATAAAACCTTATTTGTTAATTAACAATTGTGAATAACTCCCCACAGGTTAATGAGAAGGGTGTGCTTGAAAGGATGCACATAACTCTGCAATGTGTTGTATTGGAGATAGTCTTAATTAGGGATAGGCGTCCCGCTAGTGGGACAACTTCTGGTGAAACTAGAGGGCGCGCAATTCAAATAAATCATGATAAAAATTATGGATATTAAGCATTTAGGTACATATACAGTAAGTGTCTTATATCGGATCGGCTTAAAGCTTACATTCTTGTTAATCTAACTGCATTGTCTGATTTACAGTAGCTATTACAGCGAAATCATGCCATGCGATTGTTTGAGGACGGCGCCCCACATCAAAATATTTTGAAAAAATACATTCCGGTTGGTTTTTCTTTGGATTTTCTCCTACCATATCTATTGTGTTATATTCTCCTACATTATTTTAACATTTCTACAAAGTGTTTTCTTTCCAATGGTGCCAATTATATGCATATCCTGGCTTCAGGGCCTGAGCAACAGGCAGTTTACCTTGGGCACATCATTCAGGCTAAATTGAGAAAAAAGGGGCATAGCCCTAAGAAGTTTAAATCATTTTCCACATACAGTCTGTGCCTGTATTCAGTTTTCATGCTAAAGAGGGCCGAGAATCCACTCTCACATAGGTACCTGGTTGAAAAAGGCATCAGTGTCTTAACAGTGTGATTTGCCAAGGCAGGATACTCTGAGTGCAGCCCAATCCAGAAATCTGGCAGTGGCTTCTGATTAAACTACATTTTCACAGAACCGCTTGTTGAAATTTCGATGAGGCTCTCTTGTTCAGGTATCGGTAAGTGGACTGGAGGCAGGGCATGAATGGGATAACGAATCCAGTTGTTTGTGTCATCCGTTTCGGGAAAGTACTTGCGTAATTACGCACCCAACTTACTCAGGTGCTTCGCTATATCACAAAATCACACAATGATGGAAAGACGTGTGTGTTGTCCTTGTTAATGCAGAGAGAGAAGAGCTCCAACTTCTTAATCACAGCCTCAATTTTGTCCCGCACATTGAATATAGTTGTGGAGTCCCTGTAATCCAAGATTCAGATCATTCAGGCCAGAAAAAAATTCRCCCAGATAGGCCAGTCGTGTGAGAAACTCCTCATCATGCAAGCGGTCAAACAAGTAAAAATTAAGCTCCTCTCTAAATTAAAAAAAACTTGTCAATACTTTGCCCCTTGATAACCAGCGCACTTCTGTATGTTGTAAAAGCGTTACATGGTTGCTGCCCATGTCATTGCATAGTGCAGAAAATACACAAGAGTTCAGGGGCCTTGCTTTAACAAAGTTAACCAGTTTCACTGTAGTGTCCAAAACGTCTTTCAAGCTGTCAGGCATTCCTTTGGCAGCAAAAGCCTCTCGGTGGATGCTGCGGTGTCCCCAAGTGGCGTCGGGTGCAACTGCTTGCACACGCGTTACCACTCCACTATGTCTCCCTGTCATGGCTTTTGCGCCATCAGTACAGATATCAACATGAGCAGCAGCTACGTTTGGCTACATACGGACTGTTAGTGGAATTCCCGCGAGAGAGTAACAGTTAATTTGATTGGATGTTAATTATTTGACTAGGCTACGTGTATTTTACATTGTGTTGTTATTTCGCTGAACACTTAGATGGTTTCATTTTATTTTTGGCAGTGAAACGAGGCTACTCAGGCGAGAAAAAAACCTCACCCAAATGTATAGCCGCGTTGGAAAATCTAAATGGACAGTTTGAAAAWGTGAAGATTTCTTTTTTTTWWATTMTTTTTTATATTTTTTAAATGTGAATCCCATTTAGTTGGCGTATCCCCGACGGCATTGCCGTTTGGGAATACCTGTTTGGGAATACCTGCCCTGGAGCAATTAGGCTTAAGTGCCTTGCTCAAGGGCACATCGACAGATTTGTCACTGTGTCGGCTCAGCATTCGAACAAGCAACTTTTTGGTTACTGGAATAACTTTTATTTTATTTTGATTTCGGCAAACTTTTAAATGTGGCACTGACTCAAAATGATGGAGCACTGTTTAAAAATTATCTCAATGAAGAGTTCGGTGTTCGACTAACCACGTRCGACATAAATGGGCAGTTACAAGTCCCTAGGAGGGGTGCGTCACTTGAGTGGGTTGAGTCACTGACGTGATCTTCCTGTCCGGGTTGTCGCCAATCTTGGGTTCATGCCGTGGGGGAGATCTTTGTGGGCTATACTCGGCCTTGTCTCAGGATACTAAGTTGGTGGTTGAAGATATGCCAAGGCTGTGCCTTGGCAAAGTGGGTGGGGTTATATCCTGCCTGTTTGGCCCTGTCCGGTGGTATTGTCAGACGGGGCCACAGTGTCTTCCGAATCCTCCTGTCTTAGCCTCCAGTATTTATGCTGCAATAGTTTATGTGTCGGGGGGCTAGGGTCAGTCTGTTATGTCTGGATTATTTCTTCTGTTTTATCCGGTGTCCTGTGTGAATTTAAGTATGCTCTCTCTAATTCTCTCTCTCTCTTGGAGGACCTGAGCCCTTGGACCATGCCTCAGGACTACCTGGCATGATGACTCCTTGCTGTCCCCAGTCCACCTGGTCGTGCTGCTGCTCCAGTTTCACTGYTCTGCCTGTGGCTATGGAACCCTGACCTGTTCACCAGACTTGCTACCTTGTCTCAACTCTCTAGAGACCGCAGGAGCGGTAGAGATACTCTGAATGATCGGCTATGAAAAGCCAACTGACATTTACTCCTGAGGTGCTGACCTGTTGCACCCTCTACAACCACTGTGATTATTATTATTTGACCCTGCTGGTCATCTATGAACGTTTGAACATCTTGGCCATGTTCTGTTATAATCTCCACCCAACACAGCCAGAAGAGGACTGGCCACCCCTCATAGCCGGGTTCCTCTCTAGGTTTCTTCCTAGGTTCCGGCCTTTCTAGGGAGTTTTTCCAAGCCACCGTGCTTCTACACCTACATTGCTTGCTGTTTGGGGTTTTATGCTGGGTTTCTGTACAGCGCTTTGTGACATCAGCTGATGTAAGAAGGGCTTTATAAATACATTTGATTGATTCAAGCCGAGCTCAAGCAGGCTCCAGTAAGCAGTAGGTGCACAATTAATATCTACCTTCGTAACATGGATAAAGCCGGAGCTGGAATGTGAAGCTGAAGCTAGCTAATGACATTTTTAAAAGCCTGAGGACAAAAAGCTATATTCGTTATATACCCCTCAGGACAATGTTCTGTAGGCAAACATTGTGGAACGTTGCAGMAGATAGAAATTCCATGAATAGAGCTAACACAATTCCTTATTCTACATGTCAGAGAGGCATGTTTGATCTACATATTTCTATCTGAATGTTCCACAACGTTCTGCCCTCCTGAACATACACCACTACTTCATTTAAGCCTGCCCTAAATTCATTATATCACAGTCAGCCCAGCACCGTAATTGCCTTGGCCTGAGGAAACCTACACATTTGACTGGATTGGTGAACATCTGCCATGTTTAAGTCACAGGCCAAGGAGCTGTTATAGTAGATGATAAAACCACAGAAACCATAATTTACAACTATACAATACAGATATATAAACGTGGCATAGTAAATGCTAGATTTCAATATTTTTCACAACCAAAACAGAGAAGAGAAGTACAGTAGAGCTTGTACACAGAATAAAATAATTGTGAATGTACTTGAAAGGAGCATTTCATTTGGCTTAATTAGTGTCACCAATTTAATAAAACACACCCTTCCAGCATACTGTGATGACGATGTGTGTGTTTGTGTGTCTGTGTGTTACGACTATGATTCAGCAGCTTGCGTAAGTATTCACCCCCTGGCATTTTTCCTATTTTGTTGCCTTACAACCTGGAATTAAAATTGATTTTGGGGGGTTTGTATCATTTGATTTACACAGCATGCCTACCACTTTGAAGATGCAAAATATTTTTTCTTATGAAACAAACAAGAAATAAGACCAAAAAAAACTAAAAACTTGAGCGTGCATAACTGTTCACCCCCCCAAAGTCAATACTTTGTAAAGCCATATTTTGCAGCAATTACAGCTGCAAGTCTCTTGGGGTATGTCTCTATAAGCTTGCTACATTTAGCCACTGGGATTTTGCCCATTCTTCAAGGCAAAACTGCTCCAGCTCCATCAAGTTGGCTGGGTTCCACTGGTGTACAGCAATCTTTAAGGCATACCACAGATTCTCAAATCAAATCAAATCAAATGTATTTATATAGCCCTTCTTACATCAGCTGATATCTCAAAGTGCTGTACAGAAACCCAGCCTAAAGCCCCAAACAGCAAACAATGCAGGTGTAGAAGCACGGTGGCTAGGAAAAACTCCCTAGAAAGGCCAAAACCTAGGAAGAAACCTAGAGAGGAACCAGGCTATGAGGGGTGGCCAGTCCTCTTCTGGCTGTGCCGGGTGGAGATTATAACAGAACATGGCCAAGATGTTCAAATGTTCATAAATGTCTAGCATGGTCAAATAATAATAATCACAGTAGTTGTCGAGGGTGYAGCAAGTCAGCACCTCAGGAGTAAATGTCAGTTGGCTTTTCATAGCCGATCATTAAGAGTATCTCTACCGCTCCTGCGGTCTCTAGAGAGTTGAAAACAGCAGGTCTGGGACAGGTAGCACGTCCGGTGAACAGGTCAGGGTTCCATAGCCGCAGGCAGAACAGTTGAAACTGGAGCAGCAGCACGGCCAGGTGGACTGGGGACAGCAAGGCGGCATCGTGCCAGGTAGTCCTGAGGCATGGTCCTAGGGCTCATGTCCTCTGTAAGAGAGAAAGAAAGAGAGAAAGAGAGAATTAGAGAGAGCATACTTAAATTCACACAGGACACCAGATAAGACAGGAGAAGTACTCCAGATATAACAAACTGACCCTAGCCCCCCGACACCTAAACTACTGCAGCATAAATAATGGAGGCTGAGACAGGAGGGGTCAGGAGACACTGTGGCCCCATCCGATGATACCCCCGGACAGGGCCAAACAGGAAGGATATAACCCCACCCACTTTGCCAAAGCACAGCCTCCACACCACTAGAGGGCTATCTTCAACCACCAACTTACCATCCTGAGACAAGGCCGAGTATAGCCCACAAAGATCTCCGCCACGGCACAATTCTCAATTGGATTGAGGTCTGGTCTTTGACTTGACCATTCCAAGACATTTAAATGTTTCCCCTTAAACCATTCGTGTGTTGCTTTAGCAGTATGCTTAGGGTCATTGTCCTGCAGGAAGGTCCATGCCTCCGTCCTAATCTCAAATCTCTGGAAGACTGAAACAGGTTTCACTCAAGAATTTCCCTGTAAAAAGCTCCATCCATCATTCCTTCAATACTGACCAGTTTCCCAGTCCCTGCCGATGAAAAACATCCCCACAGCATTATGCTGCCACCACCATGCTTCACTGTGGGGATGGATTTCTCGGGGCGATGAGAGGTGTTGGGTTTACGCCAGTTTTCCTTGATGGCCAAAAAGCTCAATTTTAGTCTCATCTAACCAGAGTACCTTCTTCCATATGTTTGGGGAGTCTCCCACATGCCTGTTGGTGAACACCAAACGTGTTTGCTTATTTTTTCTTTAAGCAATGGCTTTTTTCTGGCCACTTCCGTAAAGCCCAGCTCTGTGGAGTGTACGGCTTAAAGTGGTCCTATGGACAGATACTCCAAACCTCCGCTGTGGAGCTTTGCAGCTCCTTCAGGGTTATCTTTGGTCTCTTTGTTGCCTCTCTGATTAATGCCCTCCTTGCCTGGTCTGTGAGTTTTGGTGGGCGGCCCTCTCTTGGCAGGTTTGTTGTGGTGCCATATTCTTTCCATTTTTTAATAATGGATTTAATGGTGCTCCTTGGGGAGTTCAAAGTTTCTGATATTTTTTTATAACCCAACCCTGATCAGTTCTTCTCCACAACTTTGTCCCTGACCTGTTTGGAGAGCTCCTTGGTCTTCATGGTGCCACTTGCTTGGTGGTGCCCCTAGCTTAGTAKTGTTGCAGACTCTGGGGCCTTTCAGAACAGGTTTATACATACTGAGATCATGTGACAGATCATGTGACACTTAGATTGCACACAGGTGGACTTTATTTAACAAATTATGTGACTTCTGAAGGTAGTTGGTTGCACCAGATCTTATTTAGGGGCTTCATAGCAAGTGGGGTGAATACATATGCACGCACCACTTTTCCGTAGATTTTTTAATTTCACTTCACCAATTTGGACGATTTTGTGTATGTCCATTACATGAAATCCAAATAAAAATCCATTTAAATAACAGGTTGTAATGCAACAAAATAGGAAAAACGCCAAGGGGGATGAATACTTTTGCAAGGCACTGTATGAGGTTCTCACCCAGCTATCTTAATGCACTAATGAATCCACTAAATGTAAGTCACTCTGGATATGTGTCTGCTAAATGCCTCAAATGTAAAATGTAAATGACTAGGTACTTTTTTGTTTGTATCTACAGTACATTTGGAAAGTATTCAGACCCCTTGATTTTTCCACATTTTGTTACGCCTTCTTCTAAAATGTATTCAATTGTTTTTTCCTTCATCAATCTACACACAATACCCAATAATGACAAAGCAAAAACAGGTTTTTACACATTTTTGCAAATGTATAAAAATAAATAAATAATGAAATATCACTTTTACATACTGTAAGTCTTCAGACCCTTTACTCAATACTTTGTTGAAGCACCTTTGGCAGAGATTAAAGCCTCGAGTCTTCTTGAGTATGACGCTACAAGCTTATTTGCAGAGTTTCTCTCATTCCTCTCTGCAGATCCTCTCAAGCTATGTCAGGTTGGATGAGGAGCGTCACTGCACAGCTATTTTCAGCTCTCTCCAGAGATGTTTGATCGGGTTCAAGTCCGGGCTCTGGCTGTGCCACTCAAAGACATTCAAAGACTTGTCCCGAAGCCACTCCTACATTGTCTTGGCTGAGGTTGTTGTACGCCTAAGTGCTCTGGAGCAGGTATTCATCAAGGATCTCTTTGTACTCTGCTCCGTTCATCTTTGCCTTGATCCTGACAAGTCTCCCAGTCCTTGCCACTGAAAAACATCCCCACAGCATGATGCTGCCACCACCATGCTTCACAATAGGGATGGTGCCAGGTTTCCTCCAGACGTGACGCTTGGCATTGTGACGCTTGGCATTCAGGCCAAAGAGTTCAATCTTGGTTTCATGGTCTGAGAGTCCTTTAGGTGCCTTTTGGTAAACTCCAAGCGGGCTGTCATGTGCCTTTTACTGAGGAGTTGCTTCCCTCTAGCCACTCTACCATAAAGGCCTGATAGGTGGAGTGCTGCAGAGATGGTTGTCCTTCTGGAAGGTTCTCCTATCTCCACAGAGGAACTCTAGAGCTCTATCAGAGTGACCATCGGGTTCGTGGCCTTCCCCGATTGCTCAGTTTAGCCGGGAGGCCAGCTCTAGGAAGAGTCTTGGTGTTTCCAAATTTCTTCCATTTAAGAATGATGGCATGGCCACTGTGTTCTTGGTGACCTTCAATGCTGCAGACATTTTTCTAGTACTCTTCCCCAGATCTGTGCCTCAACACAATCCTGTCTCAGAGCTCTACAGACAATTCCTTCGACCTCATGGCTTGGTTTTTGTTCTGACATGCATCGTCAACTGTGGGACTTTATATAGACAGGTGTGTGCCTTTCCAAATCATGTCCAAACAATTGAATTTACCACAGGTGGACTCCAATCAAGTTGTATTAACATCTCAAGGATGATCAATGGAAACAGGATGCACCTAAGCAAAAAAAATTGTCTCGTAGCAAAGGGTCTAAATACTTATGTTTTCGCTATGTCATTATGGGGTATAGTGTGTAGATTGATGAGGAAAAATATTAATTGAATCAATATTAGAATAAGGCTGTAACGTAACAAAATGTGGAAAAAGTCAAGCGGTATGAATACCTTCCGAAGGCACTGTAAATGAGACACATACTATGACTCAATGCCAGTGGTTGGTCACCTATGGTGTAGCAATGTCCCACTGTCTGGCTGGTCTCCATGACACATAACCAAAGGGTAGATGTCCTTACTGACCTGGCAACATTATAACTAACCCTGGCCATATCACTGGAAAAACACACCGCACTAACATAGCAGACCTATACTTTTTAAAATGGGTCTGGCTGAAGGCCTACAGCAGAAATATTCTATGCAGCAGAGCGGTTTGACATTGTTCTGTTTTATTCGTTTACTTAAACAGTTCTTTAAAAACGTATAGTTTCGCCAGACAAAAGCTGCTGCTCACGCAATACTGTCAGCAGAAATAGGCATGCCCCGAGCAGCATTGTAAAACAAGCACTTAAAATAATTTTTCCACAACAATAAAACATTTCTGAGTTGGCTCGTAGCCATCCCACCAGAACTGTGCCTGTGGTTACTGAGCTAGAGAAGCAGCAACTAGGACATTGTCGAAGAAAAACAATAAAATACATATTTATAGGCTGATTTCAACGCCCATAAAATGTTTAAATGACAGCATGTTACAATGAGCAAATATTAAAACAGATTTAATTCCTTTCATACCACTCTTTCTGACTCAAAGTGTACAGTAAATGAGACAGTTGAAATGCTTGAATGACTCTCTACAGTAATGAAGTAATGAAGACAAAGGCAGATGACTGTGATCAAGATTCAATCCATCCATTATAAATCTTTATCTCCAAGCAATCTCCTTTCACTACACAATGTAACTTACAAACTGTGTATACAGTATGTTCGATAATATGAATGGAACATAAATTGCCTGAATTGATGTCCATCCTCGGAAGGGAAAAAGTCAATGGAGCATCTATTTCTTTAATGGCACTTAAACACAAGAGACACAAACAGAACTTAACCCATGAGATGGGCCTACAAGCCTCAGATGCCCTTGACGAGGAAAACCTTAACTGACATGTTAAGGTTTGATACTGCACACCTAAAATGTGTCAATCTTTAATTTCCCCCCATTTGAACATTTGGATCACTGGGGTAGCCTGACTTGATCTGTCCTACCTTGGACCTTGCGTTTGTTATTGTGATATGCGTGAGCACTGACCAGGTGCAGGTGTAAGGGTCTAGAACAGGGCAGGACTGGGACTTTGTCCTGTGCAGCCAGGAGGAAATCTCTGCTTCCTCCAGGAGCCAATCAAACACTCTCCCCCTGTTCCTCCCTGTCCATTTCCCTCTCAGTTCTCCTCTGCCTCTGTTCCTCTCCGTCCCAGCCTTGTGGCCCTGCACTCCTGAAACGTTCCACAGATGTCTGCCACTCCACCTCCCTGAGTTAGCGTGCCCACTGCCTACTTTTCTTTCCACAATGCAGCAGTGCTGAGTTTACAACTACATACAAGGACATGTTGCTGGCTGGACAATGAGCAGAAAACACCCGTAAAACACATGCACACACACAATGGCATGCACACACACACACCCAGCAGCATCTGTTTGACTGTCTCTAGTCTTTCAATGCAAGCGCCAGCCTGAATAAAGCAAAACACACACACACACACACACACACACACACACACACACACACACACACACACACCACACACACACACACACACACACACACACACACACACACACCACACACACACACACACAACACACACACACACACACACACACACACACACACACACACACACACACACAAAGGTCAGTTAGCCTCTGGACCCCAGAATACCCTCGCTACCCATCGTCAAAGACCTTAAGGCCTCCCCTGTCGGCCATACCCCTTAGGAGACAGCCGGAACTTTATCTCCTGCAGGATATTGTTCACAAAGACAAAGTCAAACTTTCAGACAGAAAGCAAACCGTTCAGAGCACACTGCCGCTGCATAGGGAAGGAAAAACACAGATCTAAGTCATTAAACAAACATTCAGACTATTTATGACTTTCCCTCTTCACCTTTGTTCTTGTTCATATTGTTTAGTGTTTCCTCCAGGGAATCCAAATACCACCAGCTTAGCACTTCAGGGCCTCTACTGTTCCTGGCTCTGAAGTCAAGCATCGAAGATAGTGGTATAGTTGTGAGCAGCAGCATTTCATGTGGGATTGTTTCATTCCACTCAACTGGGGCAGCAGGTAGCCTAGTGGTTAGCGCCTAGTGGTTAGTGCATTGGGCCAGTAACCGAAAGGTTGCTAGATCAAATCCCGAGCTGATAAGGTAAAAATCTGTCGTTCTTCCCCTGAACAAGGAAGTTAACCCACTGTTCCTAGGCCGTCATTGTAAATAAGAATTTGTTCTTAACTGAATTGCCTGGTTAAATAAAAAAAAAATGATACACCAGTGTTCTCTGCAGCGTGCAATATTTTCCCAGAGCACAACCAAAAGCCTAGCTGGCGTTAAGTAAGATGACATCATTGGCCTCATAGACCGGACCCCCATTCACCGTCCGTACCCCAACCCCCAACCTCACCCCCACGCCTGGACAAAGGGGACCCAGCACAGCTGAGACAGAGGCCAGGGCTGTCTGCCAGACCCTCCCCCCTACAGCTTTACCCATAACTTCATTGGGGAGATGAATTGTCTTATTGTGTGGATCCAACTGCCCATCTCACAGGAGAAGAGAGGGTGGAGCAGTGTGGAGCCATGCTTGCTGGACATCAGGGGATCATGCAGTGACCCTGCTTCAGGGGTCAGTTCACACAGTGTTTAAAAAACATCTCATGTAACGGATCACTGGATCACCCGCTTCTTTCATTAGGACTCAGAGGKACCCTCTCTCTACAATATCCTGAGTTCCATCATAATGGTTGATATTTGGTAAGTGTAGCTAAATAGTTGTTTTTTACAATAATGATAATTGTCAAATCACATTCACGTCCAAATTATGGAAAGTGCAGTGAAACTTGTCTTGGTACGGGAATTGCTCCGTCCACGACCGCAAGGCCCACCAGCGGCTGGTGAAGACAGTCCAGTACATCACTGGGACCGTGCTCCCACCCGTCCAGGACATCTACTTGAAACGGTGCCTGAGGAAGGAACACAGTATCATCAAGGACCCCACACACCCCAGCCACGTGCTGTTCTCTTCCTTACCATCGTGGAGATGGTATCGGAGCATGAGGTCTGATACCAACAGGCTCAAAGACAGTTTCTATCTACCAGCCACCAGACTGCTGAACACTTGAACTGGACTGACCACCTGCTCTGATTCTCCACACCTAGCACACATGCACACTTCTCATGCACACACCCACAGACATACACACACACAGATACATTCATGCTACACACATCACTCTTATTATACTGCTCTGTTTATACCCTGCCCCCCATCCCCCCTTCCCCAATACACATGTAAATATTGGACTATAGTTGTTCCTTCCTGTATTATACTAATGCAAAAATATGTATTATATTCTACTGAGCCATTTATTTAATGTTCGTAATTGTATATTTTATTATTTCTTATTGTTGTTGCATTGTCGAAGGAACCTGCAAGTAAGCATTTCATTGGACGATGTATACCGTGTGTATCACGTACATACGACTAATACAATTTGAAACTTGGTTACCAAAAGTAACCGTGTTAACAGTTCAGAGTTAGTGGTGCCATTTTACCAGCTAATCAACTGGGATGGAGGTAGGGAATAGGTTAACATTTGAACCCTCAAGTATTGTAGCCAGCCCTGCCAAAGGGGAGGTGGCTTCTGTTCTCTGCTCCAAGACAGTGAAGGGAGAGAGATGGGAAGTGAGTCTAGATGTGGAGGAAAGAGAGAGGGAGAGAGAGACAAAAATATAATTACTTGACACATTGGAAAGAATTAACAAAAGAAAATTGAAAACTAGAATGCTATTTAGCCCTAAACAGAGAGCACACAGTGGCAGAATACCTGACCATTGTGACTGACCCAAACTTAAGGAAAGCTTTGACTATGTACAGACTCAGTGAGCATAGCCTTGCTATTGAGAAAGGCCGCCATAGGCAGACCTGGCTCTCAAGAGAAGCCAGGCTATGTGCACACTGCCCACAAAATTAGGTGGAAACAGCTGCACTACCTAACCTCCTGCCAAATGTATGATCATATTAGAAACACATATATCCCTGAGGTTACACAAACCCACAAAGAATTAGAAAACAAATCCAATTTTGATAAACTCCCATATCTATTGGGTGAAATACCACAGAATGTAATCACAGCAGCAAGATTTGTGACCTGTTGCCACAAGAAAAGGGAAACCAGTGAAAAAACAAACAGCATTGAAAATACAACCCATATTTATGTTTATTTATTTTCCCTTTTTACTTTAACTATTTGCACATCGTTACAACACTGTATATACAGTAGACATATGACATTTGAAATGTCTTTATTCTTTGCGAACTTGTGTGAGTGCAATATTTACTGTTCACTATATCACTTTTGTTTATCCATTTCACTTGCTTTGGCAATGTAACATTGAGAGGAAACATTGAGAGAGAGAAAGAGAGAGAGAGGGGTCATGATCAGATGAGCTCCTGCATTTTTCAGCATGTTCTTTAAAAAAAAGATAGATTTAGAGTTAGATAAACTTGGATTTTTGTCAGGAAAATATACAGGATGCTACCCTCTACAACATAACCTTCACTCCAAATCAAAACTCAAAACCTACATCCTGATTTTGGACGGAATTACAGAATCACCTGGAAGGCTTACAACTACCAAAGATTACTATTCCAACACTATACAGCAAATGCTCTGGAAAACAACAGAAACCTGAAAACACCATCCACCTGGAACTGGGTGAGTAATGTTTAGTCTGAAGCTATATTTTATTTCCAAAAGCCAAGAAGAAAAATACATCACATTACTTTATAAGGACTGAATGCTAAATAAAGGCTGCCAAGCTTGATACAACTTCAATTAGCACTGACGTTTCAAGTGAGAGGTGTCAAAGCCCTTAGACCGACAATGGCAGGAGAGTTGCACAGTCTACTCCAACCAAATGGTGAGGCCTTAGAAGCTGCCCCCCGCTGTTCGGAGGTAATTAAAATACAGAACTCTGTGTATGTAAAGAATGATAAGGCAAGARAAGATCATAAAATGAAGCTCCTTATGGAAAATCTAAAGACACTTTTTGCTGACTATTATAAAAATGGGCTATAAACTATCAAAATCAAGAAAGTCGCACACTCCATATATTAACTCCCAGCACAATTTAATGGGTATTTACCAACGTTTTGGCATCACTGTGCCTTCCTCAGGGTATGAATACTTGAACCAGGTTATGTTAGTAGTAGATGATTTTTAATCTACTATTATAAAAATGGGAACATCAGCAACGTCATCTTCCACACAAACCATCCCCTGGCATGGCACAGTGCTATATTAGCACWCTACCCCTCTGTTAAGAGGGGGGGTGTTAACGAGGGGTGSAAACTCAGGATAATAGACAACGAGGACTCTGAGTCAGCTAATATAAATCTCTATAAGTCTAGAACAGTATTGGTACAGGGCAACCCCAAACAGTTTCAGCTGGACTTTCACCTAATCAAAGAACTAGCCCAGCAGGAGCAGCTCTCCCATGATAAAGATACCCCCACCCCGAGCGGGTCAGACCTCTTCATTATATAACCCCACAGACGAGCAACCCCAAGCGGAAAGTCAACCTCCCAGCACAGAGTACTACCCCCTCATTGAAATGAAGGATACATTTACCCTGCTGGAGGTAAGGCAGGTGGAGCTGGAACAGCAGGTGATTCCACTCCAGTCAGCACGGACCCAGACAACAGTCCAGCACAACAACACCCCCTTAAAACTTCTTGTCAATAGGGGGGCGCTATTTTCACTTTGGAAAAAAACGTGCCCAATTTAAACGGCCTCGTACTCTATTCTAGATCATACAATATGCATATTATTATTACTATTGGATAGAAAACACTCTCAAGTTTCTAAAACTGTTGGAATTATATCTGTGAGTAAAACAGAACTCATTTGGCAGCAAACTTCCAGACAGGAAGTGAAAAATCTGAAAATGGGGCTCTGTTTCAGCCTATTCAACTGGCTTATATTTATCGATATACATGCACTTCATACGCCTTCCACTAGATGTCAACAGGCAGTGGAAGGTGGAATCGGGTTTCTAGCTTGATCTGAGGTCGAACAAGAGCTTTGGAGTGGCAGGTCAGGAATTTCCTTTGTCTACCAAGGCGCGCGAAGCACCTCGATATTGTCTTCTGATAAGCGTTCGGTTTACACGGCGAATATCTCCGGCTCTGATTTTATTTGATACATGTGATAATAACATCGTAAAGTAGGTTTTTTCAACCGAGTTTTATCAGATTATTCAACGTTTATTGGGACTTTTGGAGTTTTCCGTTCTTTGCGTCGAGAGAAGATGGGAACGTTATCAAGCTTGGCTAGCATTGTGGCGCGAATTTCGACAGTGGGGAGAAAAGACATTCTAAAACCAAACAACGATTTATTCTGGACCAAGGACTCCTTGTACAAGATTCTGATGGAAGCTAGCAAAGTAAGAAACAATTTATTGATGTTATTTCTGTGGAAAATGTTGATTCCTATTCTCATTGCCGTTTGGCGAGCGCTTGTCTCGCAATAACGCAAGCTGTTTTGTTATGGTAAAGTTATTTTTTTAAATCTAACACGGCGGTTGCATTAGAAACCAGTGTATCTTTCACTTGCCATACAACAAAGTATTTTTATGTAAAGTTTATGATGAGTTTCTTGGTCAGATTAGGTGAGTGTTCCAAAATATCTCTGGAATTCTTGGTGAATCGCATGCTACGTATTCACAATGTATAATCAGGATTTGTAGCTCTAAAAATGCACATTTTCGAACAAAACATAAGTGTATTGTATAACCTGATGTTATAAGACTGTCCCTTGATGAATTTGTTCAAGGTAGTGATTAATTTTATCTCTATTTTGTCGGTTTTGTGCAAGCTTATTTTTGCGGGGAGTAAATTGCATTGTGTGTTCTGGCTACTGTAGTGACTAATAGAAATATATATTGTGTTTTCGCTGAGTAAAACACTTAAAAAAATTGGAATATTGGCTGGATTCACAAGATGTTTATCTTCATTTGCTGTACACCATGTATTTTTCATAATGTTTTATATGAGTATTTATGTATTTCACGTTGCTCTCTGTAATTATTCTGGCTTGCTTCGTGCTATTTGTGATGGTAGCTGCAATGTAAAAACTATGATTTATACCTCAAAATATGCACCATTTTTCGAACAAAACATAAATGTATTGTATAACATGTTATAAAGACTGTCATCTGATGAAGTTGTTTCTTGGTTAGTGACTAATTATATCTCTATTTGGTCGGTTTTGTGATAGCTACCTATGCGGTAGAAACATGGTGAAAATATGCGGTTGAGTCTTTGGCTATTGTGGTTAGCTAATAGAAATACATATTGTGTTTTCGCTGTAAAACATTTTAAAAATCGGAAATGATGTCTGGATTCACAAGATGTTTATTTTTCATTTGCTGTATTGGACTTGTGATTTCATGAAAATTATATGATATCCCTGTCCCGTTAGGCTAGGCTATGCTAGTCAGCTTTTTTGATGAGGATGCTCCCGGATCCGGGATGGGTATTACTGAAAGGTTAACCAGACCCGGAGAGCTGGAGGTGGAGAGAGACATATCTGGACTCTGGACTGTGGTCAGACAATTTCAACAATATAAAAAGCAAGAGCAGGAGAAGAACAGCGCACTAGAGGAGAGGATCAGACTGCTAGAGGAGAGGGTGGGGGGGATGACGCGTGACAAAGAACAACCCACTAGAGAGGTGGCCACCTCCGCAGAGAAGCCAGCAGAACAGCCCACCTCAGCTCCCGACAAAAGTCTCGATACCACAGCAGAACAGTCCACACCAGACCCTGACCATAGTGTCGACATCACAGCAGAACAGACAAATGAAGAACCCCAAGCCCAGAGGATCTCGCCCCCTCTGAGCACCCCCCCCTGTCAGCCACCCTGATAGCCCTCCTGACAACCCCCACACATCCACTGAGGACATACACAAGACACAGATTGTACTACTTATGGACTCAAATGGGAAATATGTACAAGAAAAAAAACTTTTTCCCAAACACAGTGTGTCTAAACTCTGGTGTCCAAACACCCAGCACTCCCTAGACCTTCTGTCTGAGGACCAACTAGGTTCACCTAGCCACATAATAATACACACAGGCACAAACGACCTGAGAACACAGCAGGAAAGGGTGGCCACAGCACTGAAGGGAGTGATTGAAAAAGCTTCTTCTACTTTCCCCAATGGACAAGTGGTTACCTCCATCCTGCTACCACGAAAATACTTCCACCCTGCTACCATACAGCGGGTAAACGCAAGTATTTCACATGACTGTGCCTCAAAACCAAATATTTTTCTGGCCCACCACTAAACTCTGGACTTGAACAGCCTCTATGAACAGGTCCACCTATACAAGGCAGCAGTGCCCACCTTCGCCCGGACTTTAACCTGTTAGTGTGTAGGGGGCGCTATTTTCACTTTGGGAAAAAATCGTGCCCAAATGAAACGGCCTTGTACTCTATTCTAGATCGTACAATATGCATATTATTATTACTATTGGATAGAAAACACTCTCAAGTTTCTAAAACTGTTTGAATTATATCTGTGAGTAAAACAGAACTCATTTGGCAGCAAACTTCCAGACAGGAAGTGAAAAATCTGAAATCGAGGCTCTGTTCCAGGGCCTGCCTATTCAACTGGCTTATATCTATCGATATACATGCACTTCATACGCCTTCCACTAGATGCTAGATGTGTCAACAGGCAGTGGGGAGGTGAAATGGGGTGTCTAGCTTGACTGAGGCTGAACAAGAACTTTGAGAGTGTACTAGTCTGAAGATTACATTGTCTTCGGAAGGCGCGAGAAAGAGACCGCAGATTGCTTCTGAAAGCGTTCGGTATACCGCTAATATTCTCGGCTCTGATTTTATTTGATTACATGTGATAATATCATCGTAAAGTATGTTTTTCAACCGAGTTTATCAGATTATTCACTTTTATCGGGACTTTTGAGTTTTTCGTTGTTGTGCGTCGATAGAAGAGGACACGTTCCGCCCACTTGGCTAGCTTAGGTTTGCTAATCGACAGAGAGGAAAGGACATTCTAACCAAAACAACGATTTATTCTAGACCAAGGACTCCCTTGTACAAGATTCTGATGGAAGCTCAACAAAAGTAAGAACAATTTATGATGTATTCGTATTTTGTGTGAAATGTTTAGTTCTATTCTCCGCCCTTTAGTGTAACAGTATAAGACTGTCATCTGATGAAGTTGTTTCGGTTAGTGACTAATTATATCTATATTTGGTCGTTTTTTTGAAAGCTACCTATGCGGTGGATAAATAGCGTGTGTGTTTGGCTATTGTGGTAGCTAAATAAATCATATATTGTGTTTTCCTGTAAAACATTTAAAAATCGACATGTTGGCTGGATTCACAAGATGTTTCATCCTTCATTTCTGTATTGGACTTGTTAAACCTCTTGTCACTATAGGGGTGCTGTTTCAACTTGACATTTATCGTTCCCAAATTAAACTGCCTCGTACTCAATTCTTGCTCGTACAATATGCATATTATTATTACTATTGGATAGAAAACAATCTGTAGTTTCTAACCGTTTGAAATTATGTCTGTGGTGAAACAGAACTCTTTCTGCAGCGAATTCATGACAGGAACTGCGAAGGTCTGAAAACGAGGCTCTGTTCTCAGATCAGTTTAAGCTCTGTTTGTATCCTATGGGTCGACATGAACTGCACCCGCCTTCCCTGGATGTCAGTAACCAATGAGAATTGGAATGGAGTTCTACGCAATCTCAGACCTTATAAAGCCCCAAGAACGAAGGGAGCTCTCTTTTTGACGTTCGTCATGACGCAAAGCAAGACCTGCAGGATGGCTTTGAAACGCTCAGTTATCGCCTTAGATATATCCGTCTGTAATTTAATTCGATGGTTTAGTGTCACACCCTGGCCTTAGTTATCTTTGTTTTCTTTATTATTTTAGTTAGGTTCAGGGTGTGACATGGGGAATTGTGTTGTTTTTGTCTCTGTTTCGGTGATTTGTTTATTTAGGTAGGTTGTCACTGATGCCGATAGTGAAATTTAGTTTGTGTGGTGGTTGTTTCCTGTCTTCGTGTTGTATTTTGTTCTGAGTGCATCATTATATTGTTTAGAGACTTGTCCGGTTTTTCACGGTTCGTGTTATTTTTGTTATTTGTAAGGTGTTTCACGGTTATAATATTCTTTGGTTATTTTGAATTCAAATCATGGGTTGAGCACTGGGCTACGCTGCATTATTTGTTGTCTGCGCCCTTTCATCCCAAAGAAGTAAACTTTT
>NC_036850.1:22013392-22026797 GCF_002910315.2 Salvelinus sp. IW2-2015 | reverse complement strand
CCATGAGCGTCCAGAGCCGGCGGCCCATGAGCTTCCAGAGCCGTCAGCCAGCCATGAGCGCCAGAGCCGTTCGCCATCCAGAACTGCCCCTCAGTCCAGAGCTATCTCTCTTCCGGAGCTGCCCTTCAGTCCCGAGTTGCCCCTCATCCTGAGCTACCTCTCTATCTCTGAGCTAACTCTCTATCCTGAGCTACCTCTCTATCCTGAGCTACCTCTTTATCCTGAGCTACCTGTCCCGGAGCTGTCCCTTAGCTTAGAGCTGCCATTTATCCAGAACTGCCCCTCAGTCCAGAGCTGTCTCTCTGTCCGGAGCTGCCCTTCAGTCCGGAGTTGCCCCTCTATCCTGAGCTACCTCTCTATCTGAGCTACCTCTCTATCCTGAGCTACCTCTCTATCCTGAGCTATCCCTCTGTCCTGAGCTAACTATTTTTCCTGAGCTACCTTTTCCCGGGCTGCCCTTATCCGGTGCTCGCCTTAGTCCGGTCTGCCCCTTAGTCCGGTGCTGCCCTTAGTCCGGTGCTGCCCCTTAATCCGGGTTAAGTTGGAGGTGGTCATTTGGAGGAGGCTACGTAAGCGGTAGTGACTATGGTGGGTGGGACACGACCTGTGCCGAGCCGCCGCCTGGACGGACGGACGCCCACCCAGACCTCCCCTAGACTTTATGCTGGTGCGCCCGGAGTTCTCACCTTAAAGGGGGTTATGTCACACCTGGCCTTAGTTATCTTTGTTTTTTATTATTTTAGTTAGTCAGGTGTGACATGGGAATGTTTGTGTTTGTCTCGTTTCGGTGGTTTATGGAAAAGGGGGTGTTGGTTTAGTGTATGGTTTGTGTTGAGTGAATGTTTCTAGTATGTCTATGGTTGAGTGAATGTTTTAGGTATGTCTATGGTTGCCTGAGTGGTCTCAATCAGAGACAGATGTCTTCATTTGTCTCTGATTGGGAGCCATATTTAGGCAACCATAGGCATCAGGTTTTTGTTGGGTCATTGTCTAGGTCTGGTCTGTTGTCTAGGTTGCATGTTTGCATTTTGTTCGGTATAGCTTCACGGTCGTCTATTTGTTGTTTGCTTCGTTCGTTCATCTCCTAAATAAAGAGAGATGTATTTTACACGCTGCACCTTGGTCCTCTCTCTCTCCCTTGACAATCGTGACAGTTAGAAACATCATAACGAAGTTATTTTAAACCGAGTTATATCAGTTTATGCGATATATTGTGATTTTCGGAATTTCCTTAGTATTGCGTTTTGAACATTTGGGCATGTCTGCGCCACATAGCTATTGTTAGCTGCTTGTTCCAAAGTTGAAGAGGACGTTTTAAAACCGAGCAACGATTCTTTTGGACAAAGGACAACTTGCCCAAGATTCTGATGGAAGCTCGTCCAAAAGTAAGAGCTATTTTCGATGTTATTCCGTATTTATGTGGAAAAATGAAAAAGGATTTGTCCGCCATTATTGCGCACTGGTCTGGCTTTAACGCACACTGTATGTCTAGTAACGTTGATTTAAAAAATCTAACACAGCGGTTGCATTAATAACTAATGCATCTTTCATTTGCTGTCCAACCTGTATTTTTTAGTCAAGTTTACGATTATTTATCGATTAGATTAGGCCTCTCCAATGTGGCGCGACCAGAATGCATGAAATTGCTGCTACTGATCACATTGTATAACCACGATTTGTGCTGCTAAATATGCACATTTTCGAACAAAACCTATATGCATTGTGTAATATGATGTTACAGGACTGCATCTGATGAAGTATATCAAGGTTAGTCAAAAATATATATCTTTTGCTGGATTGTTACGACCTAACCTTTCACTGGTAAACGGCTTGTGTTTCCGGCTATTGTGGTAAGCTAATATAATGCTAAATTGTGTTTTCGCTGTAAAACACTTAAAAAATCTGACATATTGGCTGGATTCACAAGATGTTGGCTTTCATTTGCTGTACGCTGTGATTTTTCAGAAATGATTTATGATGAGTAATTAGGTATTTGACGTTGGTCTCTGTAATTATTCTGGCTGCATCGACGCTATTTCAGATTGCAGCTGCAATGTAGAACTGTGATTTATACCTGAATAATGCAAATTTCTAACAAAACATATGCTATACAATAAATATGTTATCAGACTTCAGTATGAAGTTGTTTCTGGTTAGTGGCTATTATATCTTATTTGGTCGAATTTGTATAGCTACTGATGGAGTAAAAAACTGGTGGAGTAAAAAAAGTGGTGTCTTTTGCTAACGTGGTTATTTTTTTTTTTTTTTTTTTGTTAGCTAATAGATTTACATATTGTGTCTTCCCTGTAAAACATTTTAAAAATCAGAAATGATGGCTGGATTCACAAGATGTGTATCTTTCATCTGGTGTCTTGGACTTGTGATTTAATGATATTTAGATGCTGGTATTTACTTGTGACGCTATGCTAGGCTATGCTAGTCAGCTTTTTTACTGATGGGGGTGCTCCCGGATCCGGGTTTGGGAGGAATTAGAGGTTAATGTGTGGAAGTTAAATATTTCCMAAAAATATTTTTTGTCCCAGGCCTGAGGTCATCTGCCTTTGTCCAAAAGGTGCAGGAACCTGGACTTCATCGAAGAAATCGGAAATTCAGACATTGTCATCCTACAAGAAACCTGGTATAGAGGAGACGGACCCACTGGTTGCCCTCTAGGTTACAGAGAGCTGGTAGTCCCATCCACCAAACTACCAGGTGTGAAACAGGGAAAGAACTCAGGGGGTATGCTAATTTGGTATAGAGCAGACCTAACTCACTCCATTCAATTAATCAAAACAGGAACATTTTACATTTGGCTAGAAATTCAAAAGGAAATTATCTTAACAGAGAAAAATGTCCTCCTGTGTGCTACCTATATGCCCCACTAGAATCCCCCTACTTTAATGAAGACAGCTTCTCCATCCTGGAGGGGGAAATCAATCATTTCCAGGCCCAGRGACATGTACTAGTCTGTGGCGACCTAAATACCAGAACCGGATAAGAACCTGACACACTCAGCACACAGGGGGACAAACACCTGCCTGGAGGTGACAGCATTCCCTCCCCCATGTACCCCCCTAGGCACAACTATAACAACATAACCAACAAAAACGGGTCACAACTCTTGCAGTTCTGTCGCAATCTGGGTATGTACATAGTCAATGGTAGGCTTCGAGGGGACTCCTATGGTAGGTACACCTATAGCTCATCTCTTGGCAGTAGTACTGTAGACTACTTTATCACTGACCTCAACCCAGAGTCTCTCAGAGCGTTCACAGTCAGCCCACTGACACCCCTATCAGACCACAGAAAAATCACAGTCTACTTGAACAGAGCAATACTCAATCATGAGGCATCATAGCCAAAGGAACTGAGTAATATTAAGAAATGCTATAGATGGAAGGAATGTAGTTTGGAAACCTGCCAAAAAACCATTAGGCAACAACAAATTCAATCCCTTTTAGACAACTTCCTGGACGTTCCTGGAACGTTCCACTGCAATAGTGAAGGTGTAAACTTGGCAGTATAAAATCTTAACAGTATATTTGACCTCTCAGCTTCCCTATCAAATCTAAAAATCTCAAATAGAAAACTGAAGAAAATTAACAACAATGACAAATGGTTTGATGGAGAACGCAAAAATCAAAGAAAGAAATTGAGAAACTTGTCCAACCAAAAACATAGAGACCTGGAGAACCTGAGTCTACGTCTTCACTATGGTGAATCACTAAAACAATACAGAAATACACTACGGAAAAAGAAGGAACAGCACGTCAGAAATCAGCTCAATGTAATTGAAAAATCCATAGACTCTAACCACTTCTGGGACAATTGTAAAACACTAAACAAACAACAACACGAAGAATTATCTATCCAAAATGGAGATGTATGGGTGAACCACTTCTCCAGTCTTTTTGGCTCTATAACAAAGAACAAACAGCAAAAACATATACATGATCAAAGACAAATCTTAGAATCAACAATTAAAGACTACCAGAACCCAATGGATTCTCCAATTACCTTGAATGAACTACAGGACAAAATGAAAAACCTCCAACCCAAAAAGGCCTGTGGTGTTGATGGTATCCTCAATGAAATGATCAAATATACAGACAACAAATTCCAATTGGCATTACTAAAACTCTTTAACATCATCCTTAGGTCTGGAATTTTCCACAATATTTGGAACCAAGGACTGATCACCCCAATCCACAAAACTGGAGACAAATTTGACCCCAATAACTACCGTGGGATATGCATTAACAGCAACAGAAAATCCTCTGAATTATCATTAACAGCAGACTTGTACATTTCCTCAGTGAAAACAATGTACTGAGCAAATGTCAAATTGTCTTTTTTACCAAATTATGGTACGACAGACCACGTATTCACCCTGCACACGCAAATTGACAAACAAACAAACCAAAACAAAGGAAAAGTCTTCTCATGCTTTGTTGATTTCAAAAAAGCCTTTGACTCAATTTGGCATGAGGGTCTGCTATACAAATTGACGGAAAATGGTGTTGGGGGAAAAACATATAACATTATAAAAATTAATGTACACAAACAACAAGTGTGCGGTTAAAATAGACAAAAAACAAACATTTCTTCCCACAGGGCCATGGGGTGAGACAGGGATGCAGCTTAAGCCCCACCCTCTTCAACATATATATCAACGAATTGGCGAGGGCACTAGAAAATTCTTTCCTCACCCTACTAGAATCTGAAGTCAAATGTCTACTGTTTGCTGACGATCTGGTGCTTCTGTCACCAACCAAGGAGGGCCTACAGCAGCACCTAGATATTCTGCACAGATTCTGCCAGACCTGGGCCTGTCAGTAAATCTCAGTAAGACCAAAGTAATGGTGTTCCAAATACAAATTCCATCTAGACACTGTTTCCTTAGAGCTCACAAAAAACTTTACATACATTGGCCTAAACATCAGCGCCACATGTAACTTCCACAGAGCTGTGAACGAACTGAGAGACAAGGCAAGAAGGGCATTCTATGCCATCAAAAGGAACATAAAATTTGACATACTAATTAGGATCTGTCTAAAAATACTTGAATCAGTTATATTGCCCTTTATGGTTGTGAGGTCTGGGGTCCGCTCACCAACCAAGAATTCACAAAATGGGGCAAACACCAAATTTAGACTCTGCATGCAGAATTCTGCAAAAATATACTCTGTGTACAATGCAGAACACTAAATAATGCATGCAGAGCAGAATTAGGCCGATACCCACTAATTATCAAAATCCAGAAAAGAGACGTTAAATTCTACAACCACCTAAAAGGAAGCGATTCCCAAATCTTCCATAACAAAGCCATCACCTACAGAGAGATGAACCTGGAGAACAGTCTCCTAAGCAAGCTGGTCCTGGGGCTCTGTTCACAAACACAAACACACCCTACAGAGCCCCAGGACAGCAACACAATTAGACCCAACCAAATAATGAGAAAACAAAAAGATCATTACATGACACATTGGAAAGAATTAACAAAAAAACTGAGCAAACTAGAATGCTTTTTGGCCCTAAACAGAGAGTACACTGTGGCAGAATATCTGACCACTGTGACTGACCCAAACTTAAGGAAAGCTTTGACTATGTACAGACTCAGTGAGCACAGCCTTGCTATTGAGAAAGGCCGCCGTAGGCAGACCTGGCTCTCAAGAGATGACAGGCTATGTGCACACTGCCCACAAAATGAGGTGGAAACTGAGTTGCACTTCCTAACCTCCTGCCCAATTTATGACCATATTAGAGACACAAATTTCCCTCAGATTACACAGACCCACAAAGAATTCGAAAAACAAACCCGATTTTGATAAACTCCCATATCTACTGGGTGAAACACCACAGTGTGCCATCACAGCAGCAAGATTTGTGACCTGTTGCCACAAGAAAAGGTCAACCAGTGAAGAACAAACACCATTGTAAATAGAACCCATATTTATGCTTATTTATTTTCCCTTTTGTACTTTAACCATTTGTACATCGTTACAACACTATATACATAATATGACATTTGTAATGTCTTTATTATTTTTGGAACTTCTGTGAGTGTAATGTTTACTGTTCATTTTTATGGTTTATTTCACTTTTGTATATTATCTACTTCACTTGCTTCGGCAATGTTAACATATGTTTCCCATGCCAATAAAGCCCCTTGAATTGAATTGAGACGGCAGGCGGGAGATTAGGGGAGAGGTGGGAGGAGACTAAGAGGGAAGAGAAGGGGGCCGAGACAGGGAAAGGAAAAGGGGTGGGAAAATAAGAAATGTCTGATGAAAGTGGCAGATATTGTTCTCTCTGGACTCTGCACAATCCCCAGTTAGCTTTTTACCTGACATGGTAATATGACATTAATGGATTCACAATGTCAAGGACATTTCTAAAACCTCATGCTTATTGGACTCATTCCAGACATGGAGATCGCCCATCTCAAAAGACTGGACATCGACAAGGGTATTCTAAAGTAGATCTTAATGGAGTCCGCCTAGTTCTCTCTGAAGCAGTGATGCTGTCCAGCTCCTCCCAGCTGAGGAGAGGCGGGCCGGGTCAGGGCCGTACCAGGGGCCTCTAACCCTGCCAGTCTCTCCCACATGTTGTTAGACATCTGGACAGCATATGGGTCTCAACACCACCCTCCATGCTTTAACTCAACAGCCTTTACAATCACCTGTGAAAACACTGTGTGTGCCAGCTACTTACTTCACACTACAGTTACTTCACCCACTTAGTCTTATCAGAGTGAAGGCATCGCCATGCCTGTGGACCAGGATTATACATGCAAGCTGTTGGATGGTTTCAATTAACCTCTTTACTAAATCCCTGTTTCTAAGTAACTTGCTGTTACATTGACGTATTGTCATGCTGCGTACTGTTGTGGAAAACTCTATCCAAAGATTAGTCAGAGACTAATTTATAATTATAATAGTGAATCTTTAATGCACACAATCAGCTGCAAGGTAGATCCCTCTCTAATCGCAGTCAGGGAAGGAGCTTGAATAATAAACAGTTACATGTCCCTTATATTGTGGGAGGTAACAATACAATMATATTGTTAAACAACAGTTATTTTATACAAGCAGCAGTTCCAGAACACAATGGCCTTGTGTTAGAGTGCCAGGAGTCTATGACATGCATAACATCACAGTTCAACACAGAGCAGAGCATACACATGAGCAGTTACAGTGGCTTGTGAAAGTATTCACCCCCCTTGGCATTTTTCATATTTTGTTGTTTAACAACCTGGAATTAAAATAGATTTTTGGGGGGGTTTGTATCATTTGATTTACACAACATGCCTACCACTTTGAAGATGCAAAATATTTTTTATTGTGAAACAAACAAGAAATAAGACAAAAAAACAGAAAACTTGAGCGTGCATAACTATTCACCCCCCCAAAGTCAATACTTTGTAGAGCCACCTTTTGCAGCAATTGCAGCTGCAAGTCTCTTGGGGTATGTCTCTATAAGCTTGGCACATCTAGCCACTGGGAATTTTGCCCATTCTTCAAGGCAAAACTGCTCCAGCTCCATCAAGTTTGATGGGTTCTGCTGGGGTACAGCAATCTTTAAGGCATACCACAGATTCTCAATTGGATTGAGGTCTGGGCTTTGACTAGGTCATTCCAAGACATTTAAATGTTTCCCCTTAAACTACTTGAGTGTTGCTTTAGCAGTGTGCTTAGGGTCATTGTCCTGCTGGAAGGTGAACCTCGGTCCCAGTCTCAAATCTCTGGAAGACTGAAACAGGTTTCCCTCAAGAATTTCCCTGTATTTCGCGCCATCCATCATTCCTTCCATTCTGACCAGTTTCCCAGTCCCTGCCAATGAAAAACATCCCCACAGCATGATGCTGCCACCACCATGCTACACTGTGGGGATGGGTTCTCAGGGTGATGAGAGGTGTTGGGTTTACGCCAGTTACGCCAGTTTTCCTTGATGGCCAAAAAGCTCAATTTTAGACTCATCTGACCAGAGTACCTTCTTCCATATGTTTTGGGAGTCTCCCACATGCCTTTTGGCGAACACTTGTTTTTTTCTTTAAGCAATGGCTTTTTTTCTGGTGACTCGTCCGTAAAGCCCAGCTCTGTGGAGTGTACGGCTTAAAGTGGTCCTATGGACAGATACTCCAAACCTCCGCTGTGGAGCTTTGCAGCTCCTTCAGGGTTATCTTTGGTCTCTTTGTTGCCTCTGATTAATGCCCTCCTTGCCTGGTCCGTGAGTTTTGGTGGTCAACCCTCTCTTGGCAGGTTTGTTGTGGTGCCATATTCTTTCCATTTTTTAATAATGGATTTAATGGTGCTCCATGGGATGTTCAAAGTTTCTGATATTTTTTTGTAATCCAACCCTTATCTGTACTTCTCCACAACTTTGTCCCTGACCTGTTTGGAGAGCTCCTTGGTCTTCATGGTGCCACTTGCTTGGTGGTGCCCCTTGCTTAGTGGTGTTGCAGACTCTGGGGCTTTTCAGAACAGGTGTATATATACTGAGATCATGTGACAGATCATGTTAGATTGCGCACAGGTGGACTTTATTTAACTAATTATGTGACTTCTTTTTTTTCTTTTTTTTTTACCCCCTTTTCTCCCCAATTTTCGTGGTATCCAATCGCTACTAATTACTATCTTTTCTCATCGCTACAACTCCCGTACGGGCTCGGGAGAGACGAAGGTCAAAAGCCATGCGTCCTCCGAAGCACAACCCAACCAAGCCAGCCGCACCAATGTGTAGGAGGAAACACCGTGCACCTGGCCCCCTCGGTTAGCGCGCACTGCGCCCGGCCCGCCACAGGAGTCGCTGGAGCGCGATGAGACAAGGATATCCCTACCGGCCAAACCCTCCCTAACCCGGACGACGCTAGGCCAATTGTGCGTCGCCCCACGGACCTCCCGGTCGCGGCCGGCTGCGACAGAGCCTGGGCGCGAACCCAGAGACTCTGGTGGCGCAGCTAGCGCTGCGATGCAGTGCCCTAGACCACTGCGCCACCCGGGAGGCCAATTATGTGACTTCTGAAGGTAATTGTTTGCACCAGATCTTATTWAGGGGCTTCATAGCAAAGGGGGTGAAACAGTTACACGCACCAAGTTCTTTTTTGAATTTCACATGAAATCCAAATAAAAATACATTTAAATTACAGGTTGTAATGCAACAAAATAGGATAAAATGCCAAGGGGGATGAATACTTTTGCAAGGCACTGTACAACAGCTCACTCCAATTCTGCCACAACAATAATAAAGAAATGTAGCTTTACACCACCTACAATGATATACGGGAAGCTCTGGTCTAAATATATTCAACAATGGTTTTCAATCTCAACTCTGGTATTCCTTTCTCTTTGTACTGCCAACCAATATGTTCTGCCTGTACAAGAAGTGTTCATTTTAATGACAATATCAAAATGTGTTTAAATCCACCACATCTACTAGCTGTAGGAAACTGTTGGTTTGATATCTGATATTCTCGACAGCCAGGTATTTACAGGGCGTTTCATTTCATCTGTAGCATGTTTTATCTACCGTATCAACATTTATGCTTGATCTCCTGTATAAACTGAAAGAACCATGACCTCCCAATGTTAGTGGAGCTTAATCCATGATTAAGAATGTTCTCTGCCCTCAGTACAAATTTCTCCCTATCTGTAATCTGATGAATGCTTTTTAAAACATTGCAGAGCTCCAAAAAGAAAATGAGACTAAATATTTCAGTCGAGACTAAGAATGCAATGTATACAGTATAACGGACTCGAAAAACAACATGGTGGGAGACAAAAATGCAAGAATGGCAGGGTCTTTTTTAATGGTTTTGTTTTGACCATTGTATTTTGATGGCTTCTCAGGGTGTATTTCATTGCACAGGACAACCAGAACTGCCCAGGGTTCAAGTACAGGACAAACAGACAGACAGGCCTGCCCTATGATTCTCAAGCATCCTATTCCCAGTATAGTGCACTGCTTTTGATCCGAGCCCTATGGGCCCTGGTCTAAAGTAGTGCATCACATGTGGAATAGTGTGTCATTTGGAACACAGTCACAGAGACTGAGAGCAGATATAACACATGTGAAGGGCATTAATCCCATGGTCTTACTGTACTGCTGCTCAATCCTGACCTGTCCTATTTCAGCTCATCCTACATTCCCCATATCTAATCATAACTCCCTAATACCACTGCACGCTACAGACAATATTCTGTAATGCCTGGCCCTTTATATTGTAGATGTCCAATATTTGAGTGGCGTTGAATGTTGTTAGAGRACCACATGAATTTCTCTCAGCCTGCCTATCTGCCTGTCGGACTCAGACCTGAACCTGCTGGTGGGACTCGTCGGCGGTTTGTTTTCTCTTGGTCTCAGGTTTTTCCTCCTGGTTTCATAACAGTTTGACATTTTTCCCGTAGAGGAGTTGAGGAGTTAGTCCTAGTGCAGGGTGGTAATTGGAAGCAGACCCAAAGAGCCCCAGCCCCAGCAAACATGCCTCCTCGGTGATGTCAGTGTTGGCTCTGCCGTGGAAAGAGGATGGAGGGATGAAGGGGAGGATAGAGGGGCGTGGTGGGGGAAACGTGCGGTGAACCGGAATGTCTGAAAGACTGCAGCAGGTCTCTAGTAGGCCACAGCCACAGCAGACGTAGCAGCACAACCTCCCCTCAGAGAGCTGTGGAAACGAGAGCAAAAGGGGGAAACACACACACACACTGATACACACACAAACACTATCACGTCAGATACCTACAGCGAGAAAATTAAAAAAACGTCCCTYGTTCAGAACTCATAAAAAGGAACTGCAGATGTGTATCAAAGGTAATTACAGTGCAAGTCAATATTATGATTATACTGCTGCTCACAAGGTCATTGGGTCAGGCCTGCCTCATTCTCATATTATATTCTCATATTCTCATTATTCTCAAATATCCTCTCTTCCTGCTGATTCAGTTAAATAGAGGATGATTATAACAGGCCCTCTATTAATTTATGTTATATGTCAATGTGACAGCTAATTATCCATCGTTCTATTTATCTCGTCAAAGCCAAGTCAGTTGTGTTTAGCCTTTGTGGAAGCCCTTTGAGCACTAAGTAATAACAAGGCTGCCTTTTGTGTTGTGTTTTGTTTTTGAGGTCTCTACGATTTAAAATGTAAATGCTCCTCATTAAGCGCTTTGCTCCATCCTGGTAAAACACAAACTGCTCTGTACCACCCAGCGCTGCCATGACCCATTTCACTGCAAGCAGGACATTTGCATGAAAGGACTGTGGAACTCGATGCCAAAATAAACATCAATTATAGCTGTCATCCACCATCAAAACAGCTGCAGCTTTGAACACCCCAGAGCAGCGGGCTTCAAACGCAGGCCGCCTTTAAAGAACTATTTCACATATACCAAAGGCCTGGCTGAAATTAGACCAGCATAGGTTAGAGCGAAAATCACCCCTGCAAATGAACTCAGACACCATGGAAAATTCAACAAACTCCAACTGCAAATCCTTCCTTATAGCGACAGRTCACCTTGTTTGTGATACGACAACTTGTACATTTCTTAAGAAACATAATTAATGAAGAAGGACCTATGGCTAGCTAATGGTGTTTTAGTGTAAATAACTGATGTGCTAACTGGTCTAGATTTCACACGCCAAGGCAACTAGGAGCAGAAACTTCCCTCAGAGCAAATTAAAGGAAATATGTATTTTCTCTCTCAAKAAGTTTTTTCCTTCTAGAATACAGAGTCTGAAGTTGAATCACTGGTCAATAGTGTTTTTGGGGTCTGATAGTAATCCATTAGGGCTTGTTTCCTTTCCTAATTTGCTCATGCAGTGCCCAAACAGTGCTCCCATCTGCCATGTCTCGTTACTGCTGCAGCCAGTTCAGAATTAGGCTGATACACTGTTAATATTTCACATTATGCATAAAGAAGGTGACAGAGGAGGGAATGGAATAAGTACAGGAGAGTTGTGTTTCTACAAGGACGTCATGTGAGAGAGCAGACAGAAAGAGGGATGGAAGGAGAAAGTGTCAAGAAATGAGAGTGCTGGTCACTGTACATAATTAGCAGGACCTAGTCAGATTTCATTTGATAACGTTACCCGGTATCTGCTATATCAACAATTTCAACYTATGGTTCAGTCCAATCAATTACAAAGGATCAATTATGAACATGAGCTGTAAATATGTTCACACAAAATAACACTGTCTATGGCTTATTGCATATGTCAACTGAGCTCAAAGTATCTTCTGTTCAAGGGTGCTCAGGATGTGATGCATCAACAGAAGAGTAAAACATCAGGGCCCTGAACTGACCACCAWATCAGCTCTGAGAGCAGGCAACAATTCTCTCTCAGTCTGGTCCTTCCTTTCACACATTAACACACACACACACACACCATGAGTGGTGTTGAGTACATTCATATTCAAAAGACCAAAATAAACATTGGTTTTGTCGCTGTATTTCATTTGGAAAAGTAAAGCAGACTGGGCCCTGGAGTCTTTCTCCAAACACTGGAAGGTAAACACATTTCTTGCCTCGCTAGACACAAGGGAGATCACCAACTAAATTATCAAATTAACACTGTCAGTAGAAAGTGGAAGAAGAAGGGGGGGAAATACTTCAGACTTTCTGCTTTGAAGCTGGCGTTCTTTGGGAGGGATCTTCTCTGCAAAATGTTAATCTACCCTCCATATTGCAGATTAGCTTCCCCTCTCTGCAAAATGTGACTGTTCTCAGATGGTCAAGGTAATTCTGGCCCACTTAGGCAGCTTTGATCCAAAACCCCTTTTCACAGATCCTCCACACAAGAGTTCAAACTGATTTTGTCATTGCCGACCACAGACCTCCCTCTCACTAAGATTCAGACTAGAAGCTAAACTCTTCCAAGCTGCCAGCAGAGTTAAAAGCACTTTCTAATGCTAACGATCAGTGTGGATGACTAGCCGCTAATGGATGGATCTCTCTCTCTCTCTCTCTCTCTCTCTCTCTCTCTCTCTCGTGTTTATTTGGTCTTTTGAATATGAATGTACTCAACACCACTCATGTGTGTGTGTGGTGTTAATGTGTGAAAGGAAGGACCAGACTGAGAGAGGTATGTTGCCTGCTCTCAGAGCTGATTTGGTGGTCAGTTCAGGGCCCTGATGTTTTACTCTTCTGTTGATGCATCACATCCTGAGCACCCTTGAACAGAAGATACTTTGAGCTCAGTTGACATATGCAATAAGCCATAGACAGTGTTATTTTGTGTGAACATATTTACAGCTCATGTTCATAATTGATCCTTTGTAATTGATTGGACTGAACCATAGTTGAAATTGTTGATATAGCAGATACCGGTAACGTTATCAAATGAAATCTGACTAGGTCCTGCTAATTATGTACAGTGACCAGCACTCTCATTTCTTGACACTTTCTCTTCC
>NC_036850.1:21981940-22011950 GCF_002910315.2 Salvelinus sp. IW2-2015 | reverse complement strand
CGGTCCTCTATTGTCTCTCACCAGTTGGTAGAGTGGGATACACAACATAACAATTGTTTAGTGTGGGCTCTTCTATTCTCCCTCCAAAAATATATTATCACATTTGGATAGCCATGGAGGAGAGGATCGTGGTGTTTACAGTTTTCAGGGCGCTTGTTGATCAAGTGTTCCAACAAAGCAAGGCTTCTCTGTCATCATCCCCCTTTCGCCTGGTCTCAAACAGCTCAGCTAACACAATGGCGGCCCAGCTCTGAGCTCTGAATACAGCAAGCCAAAGTAATTAACATTGTACAAATTCTCTCGGCTCGCTTCGCTTCTAATGGTGGGGGACTTCAAAAAGCATCTCTGAGGTTTTTCAGAAAACAAACTTTGCCAGGCATTCTTTAGACGTCGCCGTGCCTTAGCCTGGAATCAAAAAGAGCCCTGGCGTCCTCAGCCAGCGGACAATCCCCTTTCATCTCCCTGAAGCTGTGAAGGAATGGACTGTGTCCTGCTATGGCCGTGAACTTGCACAGCTTAAAACTGGTGAGGGCCACGTTTTTTCAGAGGGTTTCAATGTTTTTTCTACAACCTTTTGATCTAAATCTTCTTAACTTTAAATAGAAGTCCTTCAGCCTCTTGAAGATTCTGGAGCTTTCAAGTCACTATTTATCTCGAGACGGAACGGAAAATAGATCATTTGATCAAGCACAGTGGAGAACATAAATGTGGACGTTCAATCTCTCTGTCATCAGCATATTCAACTATCAGACATGACCTCGTCTTTTTAAATGAAGAAAGAAATCACTTAGAAGTTTATCTCCTTGTAACAACTTTGACATTGGAAGTGATAGGGGAAGATAATGTTTGACTAACTTACTCTTCTTAATTATACACAACACTTGTGTAACTAAAGGACTATTAAGCTAACCAATCACCCACTGAGGAAAACATTAGTCAACACAATTTAGCTAACAACCCAATCACTTAGGGAATGTTTTCTTTCTCTCCTCTCATTTACTTGCCTGTTTGCTATTATCTTGCCGAAATTAGCATGGAGGTGTTATTGTGGTGGCCTATGTGTTAAAGCACCAAGGTTCTGAGTACCCTGACTACCACAGGAACTTTTGGCTCTTGAGTACACACCTGATAGGATAACACAATATCACGCCCCATGACATCACCACTCGCAGCTCAATCTGAAGAATCTGAAGTTCATTGGAATGCATGCTAGGACACCAGACCTGGGATCAAATACTATTTGAAATCTATCAAAAACTTTTAGGGTTTGATCAATTTTGCCTGGAGTGAAAGATGTTCAGGGTTTCTTTCTTGCGACTGCTCTATTGGTTCCATTGAGCCAGGGAGCTCATTGAAGCCCAGATAAACAACACATTTGAAATTATTTTGAATAGTATTTGAACCCAGGTCTGTTCGACACTGATGGATGTCTTTTCCCACATGTTCACACGGGATCCAGGAGCACCACAAAGCCTCAGATAAGGTTTGAATTTCCCTGTGTGTGAATGTGGAGATATGGGGCTCAGTGGATTCAACCAACAGCCGGTGTGTGTGTGTGTGTGTGTGTGTGTGTTGTGTGTGTGTGTGTGTGTGTGTGGTGTGTGTGTGTGTGTGTGTTGTGTGTGTGTGTGTGTGTGTGTGTGTGTGTGTGTGGTGTGTGTACTGTGTTCCTCCAGGCATGAGAGCTGCTACAGTATGCATCTCCATTGATCACACTCAACTGGACCAAAGCCATGCAGGTGATAGAATTCAGGCATTCCTCTCTAGTATGCAGTTTTCATGATAGGCCTACTGTAAATGTGTTGAATTTAGTAGATGTACCCTATCTTCAATGGTCAAATGCCCAGAAATTCATCATTGAAGTAACTGTGGTGGGAATATGCGTAACATGTTGTCTACTACATCGACTACATGCCACTGGCATAACCAGGTCTGTCCCTCCGTGCTTGGACCACTGACCTCAGCAATCAGGGTATCCCTCCCAGGTTCCTCAGTGGTGCTAAACTGGGCTTTATGTGGTGCTACGCTCCATCACTGGGCTTGGACAGCTGAGCAGACGATGGGCCGGCTCTCTCTGCTGCTCCGGGAGCTCCAGACCAAACCGTTCTTCTTTTCATCTGCTAAGCACTTGGCCAATGGATGAAGGGATGGAGTGGGAGAGGGAGAGAGAGGTATAGAGATGGATAGAGCAGACAGAGGGAAGAAAGGAGAGAAGAGAGGCTTCTGGAGATGGCAGGATTCCTGCCCGCTCTCCTCCTGCATTTGTCCCGCACCCTTGGTCCTGATTCACCATGAATTCTTTGGAACGCTTTGGTACTGCTTAATTTACATGTATGCAACAGGCTTTTAATGTATTTAAAACTTGGAAGATGTTCAAAGGAAACCATAATTCCTCTGAAATGGGCCTTTTGAAGGCTTTATCTTGTTCTTTCTCTTCTGGCTAATCTTAGAGCCCCTCAGCGTGCCAGAGCAATTTTTCGAATGCCAATTAAGCTAGACATTAGCATAAAAACGCTTTTAACTTATTAAAAATAAAAAAAATCTCCAAACTAGAGAAAAGAGAACGATGTTGAATGGACATTATTTACACTCCAAAGAAATGTCTAGGAGTTTTACCATTAACAACTTAAGTGAAATAAAGTGGCCTGTCTTTTGTCTTCATTGTTGTTATTCAGGGATTGAGGGAAATTAGGGTCGAAAATTTTCCACAATTAATAACAACTCGACACATTTTCTGCTAATGAGAAGTCTTATGGTGAGACATCACAAATTCAGCTTTCTGAATGAAGGTTATGCTATAAATGCAGAACATGTTGGCAGCCTCGTTCTATCAATTTTCCCCAGAAATGTTGTTAATTGCCATACAGTTGTGTTAGGAATCAATATATTACAATTAGGGCTGCACTCCAAAGACCAAGCGAAAAGCCAGCTGAAATGGTTTCATTAGCCATAAATGTGCAAATGTGACCCAAGGACATCATGAATTCTTGCGCAGATTTTCGCATTTTGTGTGGAAGTTGAAGCGTTGAAAGCATGGTGCTTCCTTCACTGAGGAGCTGGGAACATTCCTCTCTCAGGGAGAGACAGACTGGTCCAGGGTAGAGGCAAGGCAACACTGTGGGAACTGACCCTGCTGCCTTACTGGGTCTCTTTCTTGTCAAAGAAGAGAAGGCAGAAGAATTTGAAGTCTACAGAATTGTCCGTGCAGCAGCTGTTGAATTAATCAATTAACTAACAGCACTTAGGCTATGGTGTGTGGTTATTAGATGATGACAAATGGCTTTATTAAAAAAAACACTTTCCCAGTACGATAGATCCCTTTTGGATAAATACTTTGCTATTGTTTATTTAGTCAGGAGTTGAATATAGAGAAAATGAACTGGACAACCTTACCAGACTAAGTTGTCAACAGGTACCAAGGTGAAATGGACTGAGTGAGAACAGAACAGGTTTCTCCAGTTAGGTTTTCAAAGTTGAGAGGGCTTTAAGTTAACTGAGGCAGGGTGGGAACAATTTCCTGAATTAAGTCGACAGTGTTGGTAGCACATTTTTAAGTGAAACACGATGACAGGGAGCAGGTTTCTGAAAAGAGAAGTGGTGGGGTTGAGATTATTTTTGAGATGCATAGACAGCCTAGTCTTTACTCTCTATTGTGGTTTAGTCTTGTTATCCAGTTCTTTAATCACCATCCCTCCCTATGCCATCGCTCCACTAGTGTGACTATGCATTGCTTTGTTGCTGTCCATAGTTGCGTTAGTCATTGGCTACTGTAAAGCACTGTTGTTGTGAGTCTCAGCCCGATCTCCTGCAGCTCAGAGCAGAGCAGTGAGAATCACAGAAGAGAAAAAGAGAGACTTTAAAGGTAAAACGCATAAAAGTGGGCTGTCATCCTGTCTGAGAGAAAGCCAAAGGAATACAAGAAACAAACAAGATATTTGCAACGTCATAATTTCTTGAAAGGAAATAAAGTACTCTTCCTGTCCTGAAGTAAAAGACAGAGAAGAGATGGTTTTGTCGCTGTATTTCATTTGGAAAAGTAAAGCAGTCTGGGCCCTGGAGTCTTTCTACAAACACTGGAAGGTGCCTCGCTAGACACAAGGGAGATCACCAATTAAATTATCAAATTAACACTGTGAGTAGAAAGTGGAAGAAGAAGAGGGGGATACTTCAGACTTTCTGCTTTGAAGCTTGTGTTCTTTGGGAGGGATCTTCTCTGCAAATGTTAATCTACCCTCCATATTGCAGATTAGCTTCCCCTCTCTTCAAAATGTGACTGTTCTCAGATGGTCAAGGTAATTCTGGCCCACTTAGGCAGCTTTGATCCAAAACTCCTTTTCACAGACCCTCCACGCACGAGTTCAAACTGATTTTGTCACTGCCGACCACAGCCCTCCCTCTCACTAAGATTCAGACTAGAAGCTAAGCTCTTCCAAGCTGCCAAATCTGCTGACAGCCAGCAGAGTTAAAAGCACTTTCTAATGCTAACGATCAGTGTGGATGACTAGCCGCTAATGGGTTGCACTCACACTTTTTTCTTCCCCTCTCTYGCTCTCTCTCTGTCTTTTACTTCAGGACAGGAAGAGTACTTTATTTCCTTTCAAGAAAATTATGACGTTTGCAAATTATCTTGTTTGTTCTTGTATTCCTTTGGCTTTCTCTCAGACAGGATGACAGCCCACTTTTATGCGTTTTACCTTTTAAAGTCTCTCTTCTTCTCTTCTGTGATTCTCACTGCTCTGCTCTGAGCTGCAGGAGGATCGGGCTGAGACTCACAACAACAGTGCTTTACAGTAGCCAATGACTAACGCAACTATGGGACAGCAACAAAGCAATGCATAGTCACACTAGTGGAGCGATGGCATAGGGAGGGATGGTGATTAAAGAACTGGATAACAAGACTAAACCACAATATAGAGRGTAAAGACTAGGCTGTCTATGCATCTCAAAAATAATCTCAACCCCACCACTTCTCTTTTCAGAAACCTGCTCCCTGTCATCGCGTTTCACTTAAAAATGTGCTACCAACACTGTCGACTTAATTCAGGAAATTGTTCCCACCCTGCCTCAGTTAACTTAAAGCCCTCTCAACTGATTGAAAACCTAACTGGAGAAACCTGTTCTGTTCTCACTCAGTCCATTTCACCTTGGTACCTGTGACAACTTAGTCTGGTAAGGTTGTCCAGTTCATTTTCTCTATATTCAACTCCTGACTAAATAAACAATAGCAAAGTAATTTATCCAAAAGGGATCTATCGTACTGGGAAAGTGTTTTTTTTAATAAAGCCATTTGTCATCATCTAAATAACCCACACACCATAGCCTAAGTGCTGTTAGTTAATTGATTCATTCAACAGCTGTTGCACGGACAATTCTCTAGACTTCAAATTCTTTGGGCCCTCAGTTTGGCAGCTTCTTTGACAAGAAAGAGCCCAGTAAGGCAGCAGGGTCAGTTCCCACAGTGTTGCCTTGCYTCTACCCTGGACCACGTCTGTCTCTCCCTGAGAGAGGAATGTTCCCAGCTCCTCAGTGAAGGAAGCACCATGCTTTCAACTGCTTTCAACTTCCACACAAATATGCRARAAATCTGCAAAGAATTCATGATTGTCCTCTGGGTCACATTTGCACATTTATGGCTAATGAAACCATTTTCAGCYGTGCTTTTCGCTTGGTCTTTGGAGTGCAGCCCTAATTGTAATTAATTGATTCCTAACACAACTGTATGGCAATTACAACATTTCTGGGGAGAATTGAATGAACGAGGCTGCCAACATGTTCTGCATTTATAGCATAACCTTCATTCAGAAAGCTGAATTTGTGATGTCTCACCATAGAGACTTCTCATTAGCAGAAAATGTGTCGAGTTGTTATTAATTGTGGAAAATTTTCGACCCTAATTTCCCTCAATCGCCTGAATAACAACAATGAAGACAAAAGACAGGCCACTTTATTTCACTTAAGTTGTTAATGGTAAAACTCCTTAGACATTTCTTTGGAGTGTAAATAAGTGTCCATTCAACATCGTTCTYTTTCTCTAGTTTTGGAGATTTTTTTTATTTTTAATTAAGTTAAAAGCWGTTTTTATGCTAATGTCTAGCTTAATTGGCATTCGAAAAATTGCTCTGGCACGCTGAGGGGCTCTAAGATTAGCCAGAAGAGAAAGAACAAGATAAAGCCTTCAAAAGGCCCATTTCAGAGGAATTATGGTTTCCTTTGAACATCTTCCAAGTTTTAAATACATTAAAAGCCTGTTGGCATACATGTAAATTAAGCAGTACCAAAGCGTTCCAAAGAATTCATGGTGAATCAGGACCAAGGGTGCCGAGGACAAATGCAGGAGGAGAGCGGGCAGGAATCCTGCCATCTCCCAGAAGCCTCTCTTTCTCTCCCTTTCTTCCCTCTGTCTGCTCTATCCATCTCTATACCTCTCTCTCCCTCTCCCACTCCATCCCTTCATCCATTGGCCAAGTGGCTTAGCAGATGAAAAGAAGAACGGTTTGGTCTGGAGTTCCCGGAGCAGCAGAGAGAGCCGGCCCATCGTCCTGCTCAGTCTGTCCAAGCCCAGTGATGGAGCGTAGCACCACATAAAGCCCAGTTTAGCACCACTGAGGAACCTGGGAGGGATACCCCTGATTGCTGAGGTCAGTGGTCCAAGCACGGAGGGACAGACCTGGTTATGCCAGTGGCATGTAGTCGATGTAGTAGACAACATGTTACGCATATTCCCACCACAGTTACTTCAATGATGAATTTCTGGGCATTTGACCATTGGAAGATAGGGTACATCTACTAAATTCAACACATTTACAGTAGGCCTATCATGAAAACTGAACATACTAGAGAGGAATGCCTGAATTCTATCACCTGCATGGCTTTGGTCCAGTTGAGTGTGATCAATGGAGATGCATACTGTAGCAGCTCTCATGCCTGGAGGAACACAGTACACACACACACACACACACACACACACACACACACACACACACACACACACACAACACACACACACACACACACACACACACACACACACACACACACACACCGGCTGTTGGGTTGAATCCACTGAGCCCCATATCTCCACATTCACACACAGGGAAATTCAAAACCTTATCTGAGGCTTTGTGGTGCTCCTGGATCCCGGTGTGAACATGTGGGGGAAAGACATCCATCAGTGTCGAACAGACCTGGGTTCAAATACTATTCAAAATAATTTCAAATGTGTTGTTATCTGGGCTTCAATGAGCTTCCCTGGCTCAATGGAACCAATAGAGCAGTCGCAAGAAAGAAAACCCTGAACATCTTTCACTCCAGGCAAAATTGATCAAACCCTAAAAGTTTTTGATAGATTTCAAATAGTATTTGATCCCAGGTCTGGTGTCCTAGCATGCATTCCAATGAACTTCAGATTCTTCAGATTGAGCTGCGAGTGGTGATGTCATGGGGCGTGATATTGTGTTATCCTATCAGGGTGTGTACTCAAGAGCCAAAAGTTCCTGTGGTAGTCAGGGTACTCAGAACCTTGGTGCTTTAACACATAGGCCACCACAATAACACCTCCATGCTAATTTCGGCAAGATAATAGCAAACAGGCAAGTAAATGAGAGGAGAGAAAGAAAACATTCCCTAAGTGATTGGGTTGTTAGCTAAATTGTGTTGACTAATGTTTTCCTCAGTGGGTGATTGGTTAGCTTAATAGTCCTTTAGTTACACAAGTGTTGTGTATAATTAAGAAGAGTAAGTTAGTCAAACATTATCTTCCCCTATCACTTCCAATGTCAAAGTTGTTACAAGGAGATAAACTTCTAAGTGATTTCTTTCTTCATTTAAAAAGACGAGGTCATGTCTGATAGTTGAATATGCTGATGACAGAGAGATTGAACGTCCACATTTATGTTCTCCACTGTGCTTGATCAAATGATCTATTTTCCGTCCGTCTCGAGATAAATAGTGACTTGAAAGCTCCAGAATCTTCAAGAGGCTGAAGGACTTCATTTAAAGTTAAGAAGATTTAGATCAAAAGGTTGTAGAAAAAACATTGAAACCCTCTGAAAAAACGTGGCCCTCACCAGTTTTAAGCTGTGCAAGTTCACGGCCATAGCAGGACACAGTCCATTCCTTCACAGCTTCAGGGAGATGAAAGGGGAGATTGTCCGCTGGCTGAGGACGCCAGGGCTCTTTTTGATTCCAGGCTAAGGCACGGCGACGTCTAAAGAATGCCTGGCAAAGTTTGTTTTCTGAAAAACCTCAGAGATGCTTTTTGAAGTCCCCCACCATTAGAAGCGAAGCGAGCCGAGAGAATTTGTACAATGTTAATTACTTTGGCTTGCTGTGATTCAGAGCTCAGAGCTGGGGCCGCCATTGTGTTAGCTGAGCTGTTTGAGACCAGGCGAAAGGGGGATGATGACAGAGAAGCCTTGCTTTGTTGGAACACTTGATCAACAAGCGCCCTGAAAACTGTAAACACCACGATCCTCTCCTCCATGGCTATCCAAATGTGATAATATATTTTTGGAGGGAGAATAGAAGAGCCCACACTAAACAATTGTTATGTTGTGTATCCCACTCTACCAACTGGTGAGAGACAATAGAGGACCGACTGAGCCTCTCCTGGCATCCCTTGTGCGTTCCTCATCAAATTCTCATTTTGGTTATCGTCATAGCAACTCAGGAGCCGCATAGAAGAGAAAGTGTTCCTCTATTCTTGTGGGAAAGTGAGGTCACCTGTAAAGTAGCCTACAGACAGTATTATAGAATATGTAGCAGTTGGATTATAGAACTCWGTCTGCAGATGATGKATATTGCTAACGGTTCCCCAGAGACCTTTAATGATTAGGTTAGCCAGCTGTACAAACTGATGTTATGTGAAATGTGAGAGCCATATTAATGATCTGCAAGAAAAGGTAGTGCATGTGTACAGAGGGACATTTTGTAAAGAGGGACATTTTGTAAAGAGGGACTGTAGCCTGTGTTTGAGAGAACATTTAGCAAAGTCTGAGTTCAATCACTTTTGATGCTGCCTGGCTCTGGGAGAAATCTCACATTTCTAAAATTCCGAAGCTTTAGATCACTCTGACAGAGTATCTGTTTGAAATTAATCTGTCAAATAACTTTTCCACAAAAAAAACTGAAACCATGAGCTTCCATTGTACAGTCTTTCTGATGTAGATCTCAACGTGTTTCCATGGTGATGAGGGGATCTGTTATACTTGTGAAATAACTTTAGACATTCCCAAATAAACAAATAGGAAACAATATTGAATCATATGCGTGTGCTTGTGTTCATGTCTACACATCAGAAAAGCCTGTAATTGTGATTGTTGCGGTTTATTTCAGCCGTACTTCCAATGCAGATCACTTTAATTGACACAGTGTTTCATCTTCAAACTACCCTTGACAATCAGCCGATTCAAGAGTATAATAATGACATAAACAACACATTTGAAAGGCCTGTGCTATGAGTCGGTAGAATGTCTCAAACTCCATTATCAGAGAGTACACAGCTTCCCTGTGATCAGAGCACCCCAGACTCAGGCCRTCTGCTGGGAAGGCAGGGGGTAAGATCACAGCAACGTGGCCTTTTTATTTCACATTTATTTAGCCTTTGAGCTTCCGGGCCGGCACTCTCCAACACAACATACATTTTTCACAGAGCTAATTAACCAGGCAATCACTTAGAGACGTCTTTCGGCAGGTTGGCTTTGTAGTCGTGTGGAATTACAAACTCCCGTCCCTAAGGAGACCGAGACCGGTTTCACAATAGATCTGTTCGGAGTTCAGAGTCCCGGTGTTGTTATCTCTAAACTGGATCAATCCCCAGATGCCTTCTGTTCCCAAAACAAAACAGGCATCAAATCTGAGAGGAACCAGGAATTATAGGAGACAGTGTCAGTGTTGAAGGAATGGGGAATTTAGGCTACAGAGTGTTGTTCTGCATAGTCATCTGTCACCCCTTTTCCTCCCCGGAAAGGTTGTGTTGAAATGTTGGCGTGACTCTTGAGATTYACATAAGGGGTTGGGAGTGTCCTGTGGTGTTTTAACATGAGGAAGTTACTCCTCGACAGCGCTCAACTGCTGTCCATCCTTACTCAGGATCAAACACTGCATGGGAACAGCAGTTAATGGCAGTTGGGAACTGCCTCCTCTCCTGGACTCACTCTCTGCACTGGGTGTCACCCAATCCAAGGACATACAGTACCTCTTCAAGCAGACACTGTGCCATCCTTTTTCTATAATATAAAATGATGCTGCAGATTGCTGCATCTGACATCTCTCTCCCCTCTTTAATCTGTGAAATATGGGGTTCCACAATCCCATTTGAAGTTGGCTCTATCACTGTGCGAGCTTGGAGTTCCTTCCTGGAACATGTTGACAAAAGAGGTACAGTGTTGATGGCCTTCCTATCCACCTCCACCCTCTACCACCCCTGGGCTCAACTCAGTCAGTAGAGACTGCAGCGTTGCATGTTCTATTACAGCGCACCCAGCACCCGGCAGCACCCGGCAATTTAGAGCCACACGCTAGTGCTAAGAGAGCTGAAACAGAGCTGGGACTTAATCAAGATGATGGCTGAGAAAAGGGACATCTGGAAGCATCCTGACAGACTACCAATGTGGCAATGTGGCAGAATGCATGGGGGGAGCTGATTACTGAAGCACTTTACTCAGGAACAGTGGCTGAACTCTATGGGGAGGAAGTTTTCACAGTCCTGCATGCACCACCAGGGTTGGGGAGTAACAGATTACATGTAATCCATTACATGTAAGGGATTATTTAAAAAACTGTAATCCGTTATGTTACCACCAAAMATATTGTAATCAGATTACAGATACTTTTGAAAAACTAGATGATTACTTCGACGATTACTTTTAAATTCAGAAAGAATGTTTGCGTAAAAAATATTTGACACTTCTCTGTTTTCTCAATGACATTCAAATCAGCATTGAAAAAAGGTGCAATTTTAAGTTTGTTCCACCTTAGTGAGTCAGAGACCACTATGATGGACAGATCACGGGAAAAGAGCAGGAATAGGGTTTTGTAGGCTACAGTCCAGGCTATGTCTTCCAATGGTGCGACTGCTGTCGGCATCCAAAAATGATCCAACTTGAATAAACGCTTGGAGGTAAGGATGACAGCAGTGGTGTAGTCTACGGAGATACGGACAACAGTTATTATTGATATCTATGTACATAGTGCATTGATGTGAATCACACTGCTGCTCTCTCAATTAGCCATTTGTGCCTTACGAATTGGGGTTATTGTGGATGGCTGTTCACAAATCTAAATGTGCATTTGAACCCAATAAAGGTTGAATTCAAGAAGTTTAAGCTGCCTATCAATCATTGTTTTTGAAACCAGTGGACAGCCAGTGAAAAATGTGCTCTTGCAACAGCTGCATAGTGCAGATCCCAGCCTATGGAATAAAAGTGGTGCTTTTATTGCTCAATCTAATTAATGCTGATTAAAAAATCCATAGTCCTAATGGACACATGCTCAAACTCGCACAATTTTGATAGACTTAAAGGGGCAATCTGTAGTTGCTATATCTATTTTGGATTTATAAATTATATATATATTAATGTAAATATATAATTGAATTGTATTATTATATGTAGTAGAAAGCGATGGGTTAGAAGAAGCCTACATAACCAACCCATAAAGTGCAATTGTACATCCATATATGGCCAGCTATGTAAACTTTAACATTGATTTATCCTGCAATAGATGTCATTCAATTGGTAACATACATTTTTGTCTTCTTCTAATGCCTCTTAAAAGGGGAAAGTAATCTAAAAGTAACTGAATTTAATCAGATTACGTTACTAAATTTGTGTAATCCAAAAGTTACATTACTGATTACAATTTTGGACAGGTAACTAGTAACTGTAATGGATTACATTTAGAAAGTAACCTACCCAATCCGGTGCACCACATGGTTTTGTTTTCTACGGCAGAGAGAAGGATGGGCCAAAGTTAAGAAGTTAGGAAGAATTTATTTATTTKATCTAATGATGGTGGTGGTAGTGTGTTAAGATCTACAGTATTTGTGTTTTTATCTTCCTATGTGCAAAACAAAATTAAATGTTTGCAATGGCCATCTCAGTCTCCGGACTTTAACCCTATTGAAAATCTGTTGTTTGAATTGAAGAGGGCAGTCCATAAGTGCAGCCGAAGGATATCAAGGATCTGGAAAGATTCTGTATGGAGGATTGGTCTAAATACAGCACATTTTGAAAGTATTCAGACCCCTTGACTTCAATTCAATTAAAATTTTCTTCTCTTCAGTCTACACACAATAACCCATAAGTACTCAGTACTTTGTTGAAAGACCTTTGTCAGCAATATCAGCCTTGAGTCTTCTTGGGTATGACGCTACAAGCTTGGCAAACAAGTATTTGGGGAGTTTCTCCCATTCTTCTTTGCAGATCCTCTCAAACTCTGTCAGGTTGGATTGGGAGTGTTGCTGCACAGCTATTTTCAGGTCTCTCCAGAGATGTTCGTACTCTGGCTGGGCCACTCAAGGACATTCAGAGACTTGTCCCGAAGCCACTCCTGCGTTGTCTTGGCTGTGTGCTTCATGGCTTGGTGAACCTTCGCCCCAGTCTGAGGTCCTGAGCGCTCTGGAGCAGGTTTTCATCAAGGATCTCGCTGTACTTTGCGCCGTTCATCTTTGCCTCGATCCTGACTAGTCTCCCAGTCCCTGCCACTGAAAAACATCCCCACAGCATGATGCTCCGAGCACCATGCTTCACCATAAGGATGGTGCCAGGTTTCCTCCAGATGTGACACTTGGCATTCAGGCCAAAGAGTTCAATCTTGGTTTCATCAGACCAGAGAGTCCTTCAGGTGAATTTTGGCAAACTCCAAGCAGGCTGTCATGTGCCTTTTACTGAGGAGTGGCTTCTGTCTGGCCACTCTACCATAAAGGCCTGATTGGTGGAGTGCTGCAGAGATGGTTGTCCTTCTGGAAGGATCTCCCATCTCCACAGAGGAGCTCTGGACCTCTGTCAGAGTGACCATTGGGTTCTTGGTCACCTCCCTGACCAAGGCCCTTCTCCCCCCATTGCTCCGTTTGGCCGAGCGGCCAGCTCTAGGAAGAGTCTTGGTGGTTTCCAAACTTCTTACATTTAAGAATGATGGAGGCCAAAGTGTTCTTGGGGACATTTTTGGTACCCTTCCCTAAGATCTGTGCCTCGACACAATCCTGTCTCGGAGCTCTATGGACAATTCCTTCGACTTCATGGCTTGGTTTTTGCTCTGACATGCACTGTCAACTGTGGGACCTTATATAGACAGGTGTGTGCCTTTCCAAATCATGTCCAATCAATTGAATTTACTACAGTTGGACTCCAATCAAGTTGTAGAAACATCTCAAGGATGATCAATGGAAATAGGATGCACCTGAGCTCAACTTCGAGTCTTAATTTTGTGCCTGAATACTTATGTAAATAAGGTATTTCTGTTTTTWATTTTTTTTATACATTTGCAAACATGTGCATGGGAGATATAAAATACTTATCCCGGCAAGAATGTGGTAAAAATTGGATTGTATGAATTGGGCTCTAAAAAACATAGGCAGATTCTTTTTTTACAGGCAACATACCGTAAAGCTGTGGTATTCAAACTTTTTTCAGCGGGGACCCAATTTATTCAGTCAGAATTTCTGGGTACCCCATTGTTTTCCCATGGATTTCTTGTGACTGGACCCCACCCTAAATCTTATTACACCTTAAAATAGGTCAATTTCGATTTTTACATCAGCAAATAATCTTAAATTCATTGCATTTTCGTCTCATCAAAATGAAAAGAAACCAATGAATAAATTTACTCAATAAAATTGTATTTTTCAAATTATCTTTCTCAAAAACGTTTGTATATTGTCCCATACAATAATCGCTCCCTCCCACTACAGTTCCCTCGCGCTAGGGTCACGACCCTGACTTTGAATACCACTGCCCTAAAGTCTGTCTGTAAATGTATTTAACCTTTATTTAACTAGGCAAGTTAGTTAAGAACAAATTCTTATTTACAATGACGGCCTACCCCGGCCAAACCCTAACCCGGACGACGTTGGGCCAATTGTGCGCCACCCTATGGGACTCCCAATCACGGCCGTTTGTAATACAGCCTGGAATCGAACGATGGTCTGTAGGGGTGCCTTAGACCGCTGCGCCACCCGGGAGCCCAAGTATGTATGTAATTACAAAGCAGTAAATGACTGTTAATATAATGCTTCTAGGATAATTACAATGTAGTTACACAGGTATAATAGCATTTTTAAGAAAAAGTTGTGCCAATACAGGAGGCTAGACTTCCCTTTTCAAGGAGTTATACAACAAAGTCCATTCTAGGTATTGTAACTTTGTATAATGAATCAAACATCTACAAGCACTCATTCCCTATGGGAACTGTTAATGACACATGGCCCCTCAATCCTCGTATGCACATTGCTGCTCTCTCTGTCTTCTCACATATTGAACACATCTGGAGAGCAGAGTGCTGCCAAGGCAAAACGGAATGAACAAGAATTAGTCTTCTACGCATTGATGTCATTGTTTGAAGCCAGAGGCAAAAAACAAAACTTACTCAACCAAAAATGTGAACAAAGGACAAAAGAGAAAATAAAGAAGATTTAGGTCCATTTGCTATCAATATATCAATAAGATCAATAAGCTCAATAAGATACAGTTGAAGTCGGAAGTTTACATACACCTTCGCCAAATACATTTAAACTCAGTTTTTCACAATTCCTGACATTTAATCCTAGTAAAAATTCCCTGTCTTAGGTCAGTTAGGATCATCAATTTATTTTAAGAATGTGAAATGTCAGAATAATAGTAGAGAGAATGATTTATTTCAGCTTTTATTTCTTTCATCACATTCCCAGTGGGTCAGAAGTTTACATACACTCAATTGGTATTTGAAAGCGTTGCCTTTAAATTGGTTAACTTGGGTCAAACGTTTTGGGTAGCCTCAATAAGTTGGGTGAATGTTGGCCCATTCCTCCTGACAGAGTTGATGTAACTGAGTCAGGTTTGTAGATCTCCTTGCTCGCACACGCTTTTTCAGTTCTGCCCACATATTTTCTATAGGATTGAGGTCAGGGCTTTGTGATGGCCACTCCAATACCTTCACTTTGTTGTCCTTAAGCCATTTTGCCACAACTTTGGAAGTATGCTTGGAGTCATTGTCCATTTGGAAGACCCATTTGCGACCAAGCTTTAACCTCCTGACTGATGTCTTGAGATGTTGCTTCAATATATCCACATCATTTTCCTACCTCATGATGCCATCTATTTTGTGAAGTGCACCAGTCCCAGAACGCGTCTCCTTCCTGAGCGGTGTGACGGCTGCGTGGTCCCATGGTGTTTATACTTGCATACTATTTTTTGTACAGATGAACGTGGTACCTTYAGGTGTTTGGAAATTGCTCCCAAGGATGAACCAGACAATTTTTTTCTGAGGTGTTGGCTGATTTCTTTTGATTTTCCCATGATGTCAAGCAAAGAGGCACTGAGTTTGAAGGTAGGCCTTGAAATACATCCACAGGTACACCTCCGATTGACTCAAATTATGTCAATTAGCCTATCAGAAGCTTCTAAAGCCATGATTTTCAGACATAATTTTCTGGAATTTTCCAAGCTGTTTAAAGGCACAGTCAACTTAGTGTATGTAAACTTCTGACCCACTGGAATTGTGACACAGTGAATTATAAGTGAAATAATCAGTCTGTAAACAATTGTTGGAAAAATTACTTGTGTCATGCAAAAGTAGATGTCCTTGTAACGATCGTCTAAGGGAGGAGACCAAAACGCAGCGTGGTAAGTGTTCATTTAATCTAATAAATAAACTGAACACTGAAACAWCAACCAAAAACAACAAAGAGAGTGAACGAAACAAAACAGTTCTGTCTGGTGCAGACACAAAGACAGAAAACAACTACCCACAAAACCAACATGGAAAAGGGCAACCTAAATAGGTTCCCCAATCAGAGACAACGAGAAACAGCTGTCTCTGATTGGGAACCAACTCAGGCCACCATAAACTCCAGACCATACAAAATCCCCAAAGACAAACAAAAACCCTAGACAAGACATAAACCCCTAGACAATACAAAAACTAAACAAACCACCCTTGTCACACCCTGACTTAACCAAAAAATAAAGAAAAGAAAATATAACTAGAGTCAGGGCGTGACAGTCCTAACCGACTTGCCAAACTATAGTTTGTTAACAAGAAATGTGTGGATAGGTTGAAAAACGAGTTTTAATGATTCCAACCTAAGTGTATGTAAACTTTCGACTTCAACTGTAGGTGCTCAGGAATGTTTCCTTCTTTAAAGCAATTTAGTTGTGTCCAATGTTCTTACCATCGTTCTCTCGATAGCAAAGGGTTGACATTGATGATTGTGCATATGTGCACTATAGCCTCATCCACAGACAGACAACTCTGCATGGCAAAACATTCCCCATTTGTACTAACGCCTGCATGCATGTATTCCCAGAGCTTCCCAAGGACTAAACCTGTGGCTATAAATGATATTCCCAACAAATGCTTTACGATGTGTGATGCTTAACATTGGGGGACACTATTAATGGTCTAGCCCACTATTGCATCAGTAAACTGATTTAAGCCATAGCAGGTGCCCCAGAGCACAGAGAGCACAGCAGAGTCACTGCACAAAGAGCGCTGCTGTCTCTGTCTGGGCTTTGTAGACAGGATATCCACAGATGTGGAGCCAGACCAGATGGCATGTACATCTGAGACAGAGCAGACCGCGGAGACACTGGAGACAGAGGAATAAAGAGACACAGAGATGGATGAGGGGACAAGGAGACAGAGAGAGTAGTGGGGGAAAGAGAGGGCCAGAGCTCAGGCCCAGACACATATGTGAGCGGAGCGTTCCCGAGTCGGCAGCCATGTGAGGGTGACATTTAACCAGCCCCCGACTCTCTCTCTCCCCATTGACTCACTCTGCATAGCCTACAACATGCCTGCAAGCTATTGGGGACAATGGCTGCCTTCTCCTTTAGCCGGCATCAAAAGAACAGATGAATGCAGCCACACGATCAAGGGGCCCTCAGAAGTATAAAACAAAAATGTAATATCTGAATTATGTCCCTGTGGTGTGCTCCAGCCCTGGACGCTATTCTCTAGTTTATACAGTACAAGCTGGCCTTGTCTTACCCCGCCAAACAGACCCCTAATCATTTCAGTGACATAATTTGTCTACAGAGAATGCAAGATATGAGAAAAAGAACATATTAATAAAATCAAAAATGCTTTTTTTCTTTGTACTGCGAGTGATGTCTTTTAGATCTGAACCGAGAACCCCTTGCAGTTGCACAACAATAGCACGAAGGTAATATCAGATGAAAGCATTAGCGATGTAAATAACTATTCTTCTGGTGAAAGTGAGAGAGCGAGAGAGAGAGAAAGTTGTCCAATTAAAGGTCCAACGCAGCCTGTGAGAGACAGCCAGACAGAGTCCATTGCCAAAATATAATAATCAGGTGAGGGACAGACAGCTATAATCTGTCTGTAAGTAAATGGATATACTTGGCAGGACGGGATGGCAGGACAGGCACACACACGCACACAAACGGACAGGCGGGCATTCGGACAGTACATCCCAAATAGAGCTGTATGACTCAGAAGGGAGAGGTGTACACAGCTGCAATTGGCAGATCTGAAAATGGTGATGACAAGGCCGACAGACACAGAGAGACAGAGACCCCTGGGCTGGTCCGGGACTCTATGTGATGGGTAGGATGACTTGTGTCCCCTCTTATATTTACCTAAGCTCTGCAAGTCATTTTGGGTGACAGTGTTGKGCTAAATAAAGATATAATATCAAGATGATACCATGAAGACATGAGACAGAAGGGCAGACAGCCAGGATGAGATAAAGATGTGGAGCTGAGAGGAAAGACTCCAGTACTCTCCACTCTGTTTGGRGAACTCTTAATGTGACTTCCTATCTCAGTGTCCACTTTAAACAGAGTTCTGTTGAAAGGAAGATCCATTAAACATGGACTTTCATTCCAATTTGTCTTCAAAAGAGCGTAAAGGAGCTCATTATGTGGGCTCTGCTCTTCCTTGACTATTAGATTGGCTAAGAAAGAGAAGTTAGTAATGCCTGCTTATCTCACAACCTTATGAGCACAGGATTAAAAGATCAAANTCTGCTCTTCCTTGACTATTAGATTGGCTAAGAAAGAGAAGTTAGTAATGCCTGCTTATCTCACAACCTTATGAGCACAGGATTAAAAGATCAAAKGCCGGACTTGGTTTAATATTATAGAAAATGTAAGCCCTTTTGTCACGCCCTGACCATAGTTTGCTTTGTATGTTTTATGTTTTGTTTGGTCAGGGTGTGATCTGAGTGGGCATTCTATGTTGTATGTCTGGTTTGTCTATTTCTATGTGTTTGGCCTGATATGGTTCTCAATCAGAGACAGGTGTTTTGCGTTGTCTCTGATTGGGAACCATATTTAGGTAGCCTGTTTTGTATTGTGGGTTGTGGGTTATTGTCTATATGTAAGTTGCCTGTGTCTGCACTTGTCATTTATAGCTTCACGTTCATTTTGTTGTTTTGTATTTGTTCTGTTTAGTGTTTCTCTTCCTTTATTAAATAGAAGTATGTATTCGTATCACGCTGCGCCTTGGCCCTCCTCTCTTCCACATTACGACGATCGTGACACCTTTATATACGCTCTTTAGACCAATGCCTTTTATCTACTTTCAAAACTTGGATCAAAATAACCAAAAATTCATTTTCATTTCCATTGAATGTCCAATATAAAATGTATGTCCACACCTCTCTCATATATCCAGAGCGAGGAGCGAGATAAGGCAGCAAGTGGCCACTGATGTATTTCAAGAAGGAACCTTAAAGACCTTTAAGTCGGTTCACTGTTAATTTCACGCACTTCAAGACACATTTTAGTAAACATAGAACATAGAAACATGAGTTTAAAGGGAAACTGGGTTGAAAGTGAACCTGAACCATGCTATGCCATAGTTGGACTAGTCACTTGCGGTTGGCTATCCAAATTGTGAGTTAATGAAAAGATCCAGTAAGCACTCAATTACACACTTGAAGGGGGACTGATACAAACATAATGACTTTCAAAGTGCTGGGAGATGGGAACTTTTTGTTCTCAGGGGCTGCTCTACTCTAACGAGGATGGATGTGCGTTCCTGGCACTCACTTCACAGAGCAAATCCAGCTTTGCAGTCTGTCTGACGGCCTCCTGCTCATTATTCCACCAGGGGAATATGCTCCAGCTCCACAACAACAAAAAGGGGACACTGACTTTTGTGGCAGACAGTGTGTCTCTGTCTCTCACTGAGGCCAACTAGGGTTGACTACAGAGAGTTTTCAAACCAACGACAYTACAGTGTAGTCTGCCCCTCAGCCTCAAACTTAATTTACAGGAAGAAGACCTAGCTGGAACCGACGGCAAACAGCATTGCCATCTAAACAATGTGTTGCTACAACTTTGATGTAGWCATCTTTTAATCTGTTACAACGGCCGCTTGCCAAGTCTTSAACATCCTCTGAAAATGGCCTGTTTGATGACTTCTGTAGAGCCTCGCTGGTGACATCAACAAGCCCTCGTCCTTCAAAAGCCAGCAGCACAGACACTATGAGACACAGGGCCCAGTGAAATAAATAAACCAACCCTGGGAGGTTGTTGGATGCTGGTCAATCCTAGGTTTATGTAACTAACTTTGAAAGTTAAAAGGATATCCTGCTTGTTAACACAACAGGCACTTCCTGCCATACTCGCAATAGCAATTGTGAAAAGCTCCCTGGAGATGGCCAGTATTCGAGTAGGCAGGCTATTGAAATCAATGCCTAGAGGAGCTGTTCAGTTTGAACAACCAAGACAACTACTGTAACGGGCTACATCTATAATGAAACCTACTTCAGAGATAATACTTGAGTTTTGTTCGTATTATTTTTCTATGAAACCTAGTGTTAGTCTGAGTCTCTTGAATTGAGGTAAACTGTTCATAGACTAGCATCAGCATCATCAGCTACWAGCATCAGCAGAAGCCCTGTTGTCAGCTGTAGAGGATGCTGGTGCCACTCACTAGTATATGACCCTCAGAATCATTTAGTACTGATGTGACAGCTGTGCTGTTCTTAAAGTGAGCCATGCTGAGGCATGCAGGGCAGGATGTCACTCTGATTCCCTTTGCCATTTGACCACAGAATGGCACAGTTGAGCTGTAGGCTACAGTATGTACAATACTATAAGTAACTGATTGGAAGGGCCTGAGAAAGGATGTGTGTTAACATATGCAGGATCATAATTTGATCACTCTTTTGTTGCTGAGAATGTTCCTGCACAGCAGGAAATACAAACTTGTAGTGTATTTGAGTTTTAAAAAGGCTTCTAAAGTTTGTCATTTCCACTTTGACATTTCAGACTTAATGTGCCCTAATTAAAAATGTATCACCCCTACAAACATTTCAAATTAATTATAGTCCACATAATAATTCAGATTTCCTGTTGCTGCAGGGTTGTTTTCCTGCTGTAGCATTCTGGCTCAAATTAAGATCCTACATCTGTATGTTGAAGACGGGGCATGAATGAAAAGCTCTCAGGGGCGTCCTCAGCTATGACGTTGTCAAAGGCAACAGCACACAGTGCAATACCCTGAAGAATGGATGACCTGACTGGTTATGCAGGATTTTCCTTTTGACGGTTTTGACGCTGGGCCACTGCACATCATTAATGGTTGAAAGGCTAGTGATTTGCACTTCAAAAAGAGAGGGGGCTGTGTGCAGACAGTACAGTCTCAGGCCCTTCACACACAGACATCCCAGGCCTCCAGGTCCTTGTGGCATGCTGTGGTGTGTAGGGGGTCAGGGTCGTCTCTCTTTCTCCTTTCTCCTTAGGTAACGTCAACTCTGGCCCATCGAGATAAGAGGCACATGCTCTTAATTACCCAGGCTTTCGATCTCTCTCTCCAGCCTCCCTCCCTCGCACATCTGGCTTCAGCTCTCTGAGGATGGACAGGCCAATAAAAGCATGGAGGTCAGAGAGAAGTAGAGGGAGGCAGGGGGGGATGGGGGGAGTGAAGGAGAGAGAGGGGGGAGAAAGAACAGGGGGCAGGAGAAGGAGATAGAACACAACGAACACAACAGAGAGAGAGGGGGAGAGAAGCATGGTGGCAGTACACCTTGATTATATCAAAGCAGACATTCTCCAATGTTATTCCAGAAGCAGTATAAAAAGATCAATCAATACATTCTTACCATCTTCCTCAATACCCAATTTACAGTAACTCCTTTTCCATTAATCCCTTTCTCCTTCATGTGTGAGATAAGACTCATGTTTAGATCCGGCAGCGATCCTTAGACCAAAAAACCCTGTGAGATGGACAGACCTACCAATACAAGCTGTGAATTCTGTGGGCTCCCTGTGTTGAGGCCTGCTCTGTTTGCCTTGGTGTAAGTACTGAGTAGGTTTCGGTGTAAGCGAGTATTGGTGTGAGTGAGTTGGAAGAGCACAGAAAAAGAGATAGTCGGGGCTGTGGATCATTACAGCTCGTTAGTGTCCCTGCTGCCTGCCCAGAGGCCTGGCGTGGGGCCTCTGTTCTGCTCAGAGAACCTCTGCTGAGATGGAGGGAGTGCGGAGAGGAAGGATGAGGGGAGGGATGGGGGGATGACGGGGGGAAGGGGTCCACGCCACTTACAGCAGCAGCCCCAGAGACATATCCAANAGCATCAGCAGAAGCCCTGTTGTCAGCTGTAGAGGATGCTGGTGCCACTCACTAGTATATGACCCTCAGAATCATTTAGTACTGATGTGACAGCTGTGCTGTTCTTAAAGTGAGCCATGCTGAGGCATGCAGGGCAGGATGTCACTCTGATTCCCTTTGCCATTTGACCACAGAATGGCACAGTTGAGCTGTAGGCTACAGTATGTACAATACTATAAGTAACTGATTGGAAGGGCCTGAGAAAGGATGTGTGTTAACATATGCAGGATCATAATTTGATCACTCTTTTGTTGCTGAGAATGTTCCTGCACAGCAGGAAATACAAACTTGTAGTGTATTTGAGTTTTAAAAAGGCTTCTAAAGTTTGTCATTTCCACTTTGACATTTCAGACTTAATGTGCCCTAATTAAAAATGTATCACCCCTACAAACATTTCAAATTAATTATAGTCCACATAATAATTCAGATTTCCTGTTGCTGCAGGGTTGTTTTCCTGCTGTAGCATTCTGGCTCAAATTAAGATCCTACATCTGTATGTTGAAGACGGGGCATGAATGAAAAGCTCTCAGGGGCGTCCTCAGCTATGACGTTGTCAAAGGCAACAGCACACAGTGCAATACCCTGAAGAATGGATGACCTGACTGGTTATGCAGGATTTTCCTTTTGACGGTTTTGACGCTGGGCCACTGCACATCATTAATGGTTGAAAGGCTAGTGATTTGCACTTCAAAAAGAGAGGGGGCTGTGTGCAGACAGTACAGTCTCAGGCCCTTCACACACAGACATCCCAGGCCTCCAGGTCCTTGTGGCATGCTGTGGTGTGTAGGGGGTCAGGGTCGTCTCTCTTTCTCCTTTCTCCTTAGGTAACGTCAACTCTGGCCCATCGAGATAAGAGGCACATGCTCTTAATTACCCAGGCTTTCGATCTCTCTCTCCAGCCTCCCTCCCTCGCACATCTGGCTTCAGCTCTCTGAGGATGGACAGGCCAATAAAAGCATGGAGGTCAGAGAGAAGTAGAGGGAGGCAGGGGGGGATGGGGGGAGTGAAGGAGAGAGAGGGGGGAGAAAGAACAGGGGGCAGGAGAAGGAGATAGAACACAACGAACACAACAGAGAGAGAGGGGGAGAGAAGCATGGTGGCAGTACACCTTGATTATATCAAAGCAGACATTCTCCAATGTTATTCCAGAAGCAGTATAAAAAGATCAATCAATACATTCTTACCATCTTCCTCAATACCCAATTTACAGTAACTCCTTTTCCATTAATCCCTTTCTCCTTCATGTGTGAGATAAGACTCATGTTTAGATCCGGCAGCGATCCTTAGACCAAAAAACCCTGTGAGATGGACAGACCTACCAATACAAGCTGTGAATTCTGTGGGCTCCCTGTGTTGAGGCCTGCTCTGTTTGCCTTGGTGTAAGTACTGAGTAGGTTTCGGTGTAAGCGAGTATTGGTGTGAGTGAGTTGGAAGAGCACAGAAAAAGAGATAGTCGGGGCTGTGGATCATTACAGCTCGTTAGTGTCCCTGCTGCCTGCCCAGAGGCCTGGCGTGGGGCCTCTGTTCTGCTCAGAGAACCTCTGCTGAGATGGAGGGAGTGCGGAGAGGAAGGATAAGGGGAGGGATGGGGGGATGACGGGGGGAAGGGGTCCACGCCACTTACAGCAGCAGCCCCAGAGACATATCCAAAAGATCTGCAGCTCAGCTCTCATTTCATCTGTGTCATCCCCACAGCCACTAGGCAGTTTAGCAGGGAAATGGCTTCTAAAATATACATCTGTCTTCATGTCAGCACATACCAAGCTCTCCTCAAATCCAATGCGTGCATACGCCTGCAGGTTTTGTACGATCAATTCAAAATTTGAAGCTTCAGTTGGTTGTGATGAGGCGTTTGATGTGAGCTCTATAACGAGCTCTGTAGTTCATGCTGCCTGGTGGAGAGGTGGATGGACAGAGGGATTGTTTACTCTCAGAGAATGAAAACAGTTGAAAATCCTCTGATGAGACGATTATGTTTGAACAACTACCACAAAAGGACTTCAACAAAATGTGCAGTCCAGCAAATTCAGCGCACTACTACAGTACTTTTTTCCTCATACTATAAAGTATTTCCACTGGAGTTAAAAACTTGCAAAAACTCTACAGGTAACTGCAGGTATTGTTATGTAAAGTAATTTTTTTTTACTTTTTACCCCTTTTTCTCCCCAATTGGTAGTTACAGTCTTGTCCCATCGCTGAAACTCTTGTGTGGACTCGGGAGAGGCGAAGGTCGAGAGCCATGCGTCCTCCGAAACATGACCCAGCACTGCTTCTTGACACACTGCTCATTTAACCCGGAAGCCAGCCGCACCAATGTGTCGGGGGGACCGTACAGCTGGCAACCGAAGTCAGCGTTCATGCGCCCGGCCGCCACAAGGAGTCTCTAGAGCGCGATGGGACAAGGGCATCCCGGCCGACCAAACCCTCCCCTAACCCGGACAACGCTGAGCCAATTGTGCGCCGCCTCATGGGTCTCCCGGTCGTGGCCGGCTGCAACACAGCCCGGGATCGAACACGGATCTGTAGTGACGCATCTAGCACCGCGATTCTGTTAATTCGTCCTCTGCGCCTTACTCGGGAGGCAACTGCAGGTATTGTTAAACCAAGCAGACCTCTGCTGTCTTACACAACCTGACCTCTGGCAACTCAGCTCCTAAAACTGCCCTTTTACACAGAGAGACGGTCGGTAGGGTGCACATCTACACCCCCCCCCCCCCGTGCACCAGTGGAGGCTCCTCAGAGGAAAACGTAGAGGACCATCCAGAAGAGGAAGTGGAGGACCATATAAAGATCTACAGTAGCCTCAGCAGCACTCTGTAGGTTAGAGTCTGTCCTCCTCTGGGTACATTGACTTCAATACAAAACCTAGGAGGCTCTTGGTTCTCACCACCTTCCAGACTTACACAGTAATTATGACAATTTCCAGAGGATGTCCTCCAACCTATCAGAGCTCTTGCAGCATGAACTGACATGTTGTCCACCCAATCAAAGGATCAGATAATTAATCTAGTACTGAAAGCAGATAGCTAGCACTGCAGTGCATAAAATGTGGTGTGAAGTTGACTCAAAGAGAAAAACAATAGTTGAACAGTTTTGAACAAATTCATTTTTTTCCAAAATTAAGGAGAAGCAAGAGAGAGAGAGAGAGAGATAGTCATGTGAAAAAGTAAGTACACCCCCTGGATTTTTTTTTTACATATTTGGACAGATGGATATGTAATCTTCACTTCAACACGATTTACAGATAAACGTAACCTAATTTAACAAATGACACTGAAAGATTATACTTTGCAATCATTTATTCATCAAAAATCAACAGAAATTAAATTCCATAGTGCGGGGGAAAAAAGTACACCCCGAGCTTCAATAGCTTGTGTTGCCCCCTTTGGCTGAAATAACTACAAGTAGCCATTTCTTGTAACTCTCTATCAGTCTCTTACATTGACTGGGAGGAATGTTTGCCCACTCTTCTTTACAGTACTGCCTCAACTGTGTCATGTTTGAGGGTTTCTTGCATGCATGGCCCGCTTCAAGTTCCCCCACAGCATTTCGAAAGGATTGAGATCTGGGCTTTGACTCGGCCATTCCATAAACCTCCATTTCTTATTTTTGAGCCATTCTGTTGTAGCTTTGCTTTTATGTTTTGGATCATTGTCCTTTTGCAAGATCCATGTTCGGTTCAGCTTCAGCTTTTTGACAGATGGCCTCACATTCTCCTCAAGAATTCTCTGGTACAATACAGAATTCATGGTTGACTCAATGATGGCAAGTTGGCCAGGCCCTGAGGCAGCAAAGCATCCCTAAACCATATTGCCACCGCCTCCATGCTTTACGGTTGGTATGAGGTTCTTCTGTTCAGAAGAAGTGTTTTGTTTTCGCCAAACATGGCATCTGGCATTGCGGGCAAACAACTCCACCTTTGACTCATCTGTCCAGGTCACATTGTTCCAGTAGTTCTGGTCTTTACCCAGGTGTTGTCTGGCAAAAATCAGTCATGTATTGATATAATTTTTTGAGAGCAGAGGCTTCTTCCATTCTGACCTCCCATGTAGGCCAAGTTTGTGCAGTCTCTTTCTGACAGTTGACTCATACACTTCAACATTTATTGTGGCAAGAGAGGCCTGAAGATCCCTTGATGTCACCCTGGGGTTCTTAGAGACTTATATGAGCATCTTCTGGTCAGCTCTTGGGCTGAATTAGGTGGGACATTCTGTCCTAAATAGATTGCCAGTGGTCTGGAATTTTCTCCATTTGTAGATGAGCCGTCGGACAGTGGAATGATGTACTTCGAATTGTTTGGAAATGGATTTGTAACCACTCCCAGACTCATGGGCATCAATAATCTTTCTTCTGAGGTCTTTTGGTCTTTTGATCTTGGCATGATGTGTTACCACACACCCATATGGTTAAGACCAAACCATACCAAGTTTCTCATCTCTATGGCAGGCTGGACCCTCCTAAGTTTCTCTCTAATCATTTTCTAATCATTTGCACCTGTTTTGGTGCACCTGATTCTAATTTTAGCAATTTTTGTGATGGTATAGGTAGGGGTGTACTAAATTTTTCTGCGTAAGGAAAATAGATTTTTGTTTATTTTAATTGCATAACATTTTCAAATAACTTTTTTTGTGTGTGATTTGTTATATTGGGTTACCTTTATCAATGTGGTGGGAATTTAGATCAAATATCCATGTGTCCAAATATGTAAAAAAATAAAAAATAATCCAGAGGGTGTACTTTTTCACATGACTGTATATATTTGGTTGTATTTTTTTAAACTTTCACTTTCACTTAGCTAGCTTAAGAACAAATAATTATTCACAATGCGGCCTAGCAGTCATGATATGAAGGTTTGGCTTGGAAAGGCTTTTCGCCTGGTCACAGACAACTGATGTGTTGTGCACTGAAGTCTACAAGTGAAGGGAAAAGATGAGAGGAGGAGAGCTCGTAGATACGTGAGAGTAGTTGTGAGAAGGAATTATATATACAAGGAGCAAAGTGATCATGCTGTTTTTATATGGCTGCTGTGAAAGTATTCATTCTGCCGATTCTGTTGAAAAATGTTTCTTAAACGGAAGCAAACAGAACGAAACGGGGATAAACATACCTGAATTTGTCCAATAGAAAGTCTAATTTGCAACTGTTGGACAAATGATTACACCCTAGATCAGCTAGGTGCAGACAAGAGTGTGCAAGACAGTATTGAATGTGTCACTGTCTGTCACCTTGATTACTCAAAATTCTCTCGACCTATGCACCTACATTGTAAACTTTAATTCATAGGCTAGGTTGTAGCAACCTCATGCTGGGTATAGAGGAAATTTGAGTATCATGTAGTATAGCGGTCGACCGATTATGATTTTTCAACGCCGATACCGATACCGATTATTGGAGGACCAAAAAAAGCCGATACCGATTAATCTGACGATTTATTTGTAATAATGACAATTACAACAATACTGAATGAACACTTATTTTAACTTAATATAATACAGAAATAAAATCAATTTAGCCTCAAATAAATAATGAAACATGTTCAATTTGGTTTAAATAATGCAAAAACAAAGTGTTGGAGAAGAAAGTAAAAGTGCAATATGTGCCAGTAAGAAAGTAAGAAAGCTCACGTTTAAGTTCCTTGCTCAGAACATGAGAACATATGAAAGCTGGTGGTTCCTTTTAACATGAGTCTTCAATATTCCCAGGTAAGAAGTTTTAGGTTAGGTTGTATTATTTAGGAATTATAGATAGAACTATACTTTCTCTCTATAAACCATTTTGTATTCATATACTTTGAACTATTGGGATGTTCTTTATAGCACTTAGTATTGCCCGTGTAACAGTATAGCTTCCATCCCTCTCTCCCGCCACCTGGGCTGAACCAGGAACACATCACAAACAGCACCCTCAAGCATTGTGTTACCCATGCAGAGCAAGGGGAACAACTAACTCCAAGTCTCAGAGCGCAGGACGTTTGAAACAGCTATTACGGCACACCCCGCCTAACTAGCTAGCCATTTCACATCGGTACCACCACCTAACTTCGGAGTTGATAGCTTGAATCATAAACAGCAACAATGTTGAAGCATTGTGAGACTGCTGCAAAACGCACGAAATGGTTTGAATGAATGGCTTACGAGCCTCTCTGCCTACGAATTCGCTCAGTCAATCACTTCTCTATCAAATCATAGACTTAATTATATCACATTAATAAGCACACAGAAACGAGCCCTATCGTCATTGAATATGCGAAATCGGAACTATGCATCTCGAAAACAAAACGTTTATTCTTTCAGTGAAATACGAACGTTCCGTATTTTTCTAACGTGCTGGCATCCATAGTCTAAATATTTCCCTGTTAACATGCACAACCTTCAATGTTATCATAATTACGTGAATTCTGGCAAATTAGTTCGCCAATGAGCCAGCGGCCCAAACTGTTGCAGTATACCCCTATCTGTCTGCATATGGACACGCAAGAGAGTGACACAATTTCACCTGTTAATATTTCCTACAACCTGGATTTCTTTTACTAAATATGCACGGTTTAAAAACTAATATACTTCGTGTATTGATTTTTAAGAAAGCATTGATGTTTATGTTAGGTGACACTTGGACAAACGACAGTTCCCTTTTTCTGAATGCGACTGCCAGCGCACGCTAATAACACTAGCAATCATCATCAACCAGTGTGTAGTTAAACTAGTATATGATTGATTGATTGATTGTTTTTTAAGATAAGTTTAATGCTAGGGGATAGCAACTCTCCTTGTTCGCTTCTTTCTGCATTCGGGGCACAGCGGCGTTCCTCGTAAGGCATGGTGCGTTAGAGCGTTGACTAGTTAACCTAAGTGCAAATTGAATCCCTAAGCTGACAAGTAAAAATCTGTTCTGTTGTCCTGCCTGAACATTGCAGTTAACCCACCGTTCCTAGGCCTCATTTGAAAATAAGAAATGTTCTTAACTGACTTGCCTTAGTTAATAAAAGGTGTACATTTATTTATTTTTTATCCTCAAATAACCGGCGTCCAAAATTACCAGATTTCCGATTTTTATGAAAACTTGAAATGTCCCTAATTAATCGCCAAACGCGATTAATCGTCGACCTCTAATGTAGTAGCCTAAACCCATCCATGTTACATTGAGTGGGTGAATGGAATATGTGTAAATGCCCGCGGGTTATGTGGAGGAAGGAGTCAGATGCAGAACAGAGAGTTCAGAGTAGCCTGTACTAATTTAAATTTTACATTTTACATTTAAATTTACATTTACAGTCATTTAGGCAGACGCTCTTACCAGAGCGACTTACAAGTTGGTGCATTCACTTATGGATGTCCAGTGGAACAAAACATTTAAAATAGTGCATCTAATCTAAGGGGGGAGCGGGTTAGAAAGGATCACTTATTATCCTATCCTAAGGTATTCCTTAAAGAGGTGGGGTTTCAGGTGTCTCCGGAAGGTGGGGTGATTGATTCCGCTGACCTGGGCGTCGTGGGGGAGTTTTGTTCCACCATTGGGGGTGCCAGAGGCAGCGAACAGTTTTTTTGGACTGGGGCTGAGCGGGAGCTGTACTTCCTCAGAGGTAGGGAGGGAAGAGCAGGCCAGGAAGGTTGGATGAACGCAGTGCCCGTTGTTTGGGGTGTAGGGCTGATCAGAGCCTGAAAGGTACGGAGGTGCGTTCCCTCACAGCTCCGTAGGCAAGCACCATGTCTTGTAAGCGGCTGCGAGCTTCAACTGGAAGCCAGTGGAGAGAGCGGAGGAAGCGGGGTGACGTGAGAGAACTTGGGAAGGTTGAACACCAGACGGGCTGCGGCGTTCTGGATGATTGTAGGGGTTTAATCGGCACAGGCAGGAGCCCAGCCACAGCGAGTTGCGTAATCAGACGGGGAGATGACACTGCCTGGATTAGGACTGCGGCCGCTTCTGTGGTGAAGGCAGGGTCGTACTCTGCCGAATGTTGTAGAGCATGAACCTACAGGAGACGGGTTCACCGCCTTGATGTTGGTTGAGAACGACAGGGTGTTGTCCAGGATCACGCCAAGGTTCTTAGCGCTCTGGGAGGAAGGACAACCAATGGAGTTGTCACACCGTGATGGCAAGATCATGAACGGGCAGTCCTTTCCCCGGGAGGAAGAGCAGCTCCGTCTTGCCAAAGGTTCAGCTTTGCAGGTGGTGACTCCGCATCCACATGATATGTCTGATGTACGGACTGCAGAGTATGTCGTATTCGCACCCT